>NC_089799.1:3569705-3572205 GCF_040412425.1 Macrobrachium rosenbergii
ATCCAGGAAAATCCTCCAATTCTTTCAAGAGAGGTCCAGTAAACCAGGAAAAATAAATAGGGCTACGTCTGTTGTTTTGAAAACAACTTATATCTTGTGACAAGCAGGGGAAAGCCTAATATACACATTTAAGTTTGAAGTTTTTCATTCGGGAAGGATTAGCCATGGTAAGCTAGGGCTTTACCTTGGGAAGTTATTTGTATTAAATAATATTTGACTATGCAGTTTCTTTAAATATTTCGTCTTGATGCTTATCACTCTGTATACATTTGTGGCGATGGTTTGATTCCAATTATCAATGCTAATTCATAATTTTGCCGCAATTGGTTGGATCAAATTATTAATATAAAAAAAGATAACTTTAATTTTGGCATAAATATTAAATGAACTGTTAAAAAATTTTATATTCTTTGATAAATTCTCGATGGTCCTTGTATTACAATCTCCTTTTTCATATTTGTTGCTCTATCCCTTGTAATTCCTCTTTATCATAGTCATCTCTAACGTACCTAACACCGAAACACGTAGACGTAGAGAGAGAGAGAGAGAGAGAGAGAGAGAGAGAGAGAGAGAGAGAGAGAGAGAGAGAGAGAGAGAGAGAGAGAGAGAGAGAGAAATGTTCTATTTGTTAGCGTCGTACAAATACAAGAGAGAAAAAGGCTATATTTGTCAGCGTTGTACAGATACAAACCATAAAGAGAGAGAGAGAGAGAGAGAGAGAGAGAGAGAGAGAGAGAGAGAGAGAGAGAGAGAGAGAGAGAGAGAAGGCTCTATTTGCCAGCGCTATGCAAACCTTAATTCGGGTTTTCGCTTTATCGGAAGACAATCTCTAAAACAAATTCCCCAGGATGAAATTACTAAGGCGAGGTAGTGTATCACATCTCGATTACTCAGTAAAAATACGATCTTTCTTAAGAAGTCCCGACGCTGTACTGATTAAGCAGAATTCCTCGGGCTAAACTGGCTCTCGAACCTTCCAATCCGGATCATCTTATTTTCTCATGAAGAAGAATCTTGCCACTTCGAAAGGCGACGATGGATTAAAGAAAGATTCTCTCGCTGTTTGCGTAAACGACGCATGACGAATTTTTCAAAGGTTTTATTGACGTTTTTTTTTTATTTTGCCTTGCATTCTTAATTAAGCCATGATGAATTGTTCTTAGCAATATTGTTTGAATTCTTGAGCCATGAAAAATTGTTCTTAGCCATTATTGTTTGCATTCTAAAGCCATGACGAATTGTTCTTAGCCATTATTGTCTGTATTCTTAAGCCTTGAAGAATTATTCTTAGCCATATTGTTTGCATTCTTAAGCCGTGACGAATTGTTCTTAGCCATTATTGTCTGTATTCTTAAGCCTTGATGAATTGTTCTTAACCATTAGTTTTTGTATTCTTAGGCCATGACGAATTGTTCTTAGCCATTATTGTTTCCATGCTTAAGCCATAGCGAATTGTTCTTAGTTATTATTGTGTGCATTCTTTAGCCTTGATGAATTGTTCTTACCCATTATTGTTCGCATTCTTAAGCCTTGATGAAGTGTTCTTAGCCATTATTGCTTGCATTCTGAAGCCTTGAAGAATTATTCTTATGCTTTTCAATTGAACTGTATATATCTTGGATGGCCGCAAACTTACCTCTGGAGATTTTGTTATCGATATTACAAATTACTGTATTTCATTCATTTTTCGCCTGGAAGAAACTGTCTACAGTTAAAACAAAATAATTAGCGCTACTCCTTAACAAGTACCTAACCGGGTCCGAGCAAATGTAATCGCAAAAAACGAATTTGAGTAAATATTGATCTTAGGATTTACAAATAGATACTTACTTATTACAGCATTAAATCTCTTAAGTTGAATTGAATATAGAATTATGGCCAAAGGCCAAGCAATGGGACTTCTGGGGTCATTCAGCACTGAATCGGAAATTGACAGTAAAAGGTTTGAAAGGTGTAACAGGAGGAAAACCTCGCAGTTGCACTATGAATCAGTCGTTAGGAGAGGGTGAAAAGTAAGATGGAAGGAGAATGTGAATGGAGGTACAGTTAAAGGAGTGAAAGGGGTTGCAGCTAGGTGCCGAAGGCACGCTGCAAAGAACCTTAAGTAATGCCTACAGAGCACCGCACGAGGTGCACTGACGGCACTACCCTTTACGGTGATTAAATCTCTTAAATGTAACCTTTTAATAAATAGTCAGAACAGGGTAAAGTATAGCGCAAGCAAGAAGACACAGACTTGCATGAAAGATTCAGAACAAGCAAGACTATTGGCCATTCCTTCGGACGAATATTGAAGATTGTTTGGAAATCAATTTGCAGAAGGCAGGCAGCACCAGAAACCTGTCCACGTAATGAAAGAGCCCTCTTACTTCAGAAGAGAAACATTCATAGGGCAACTGAAAGCTGAAGTTATCTTGACCTAGAGAGGAACGTCAGATCGATGACTGACACTCTTGTTATGAAGACATTCTTGTCCTCAATCAGCAGACGTCTCTAATTA
>NC_089799.1:3579705-3599705 GCF_040412425.1 Macrobrachium rosenbergii
TCGCTCATTTCGACAATGCTAAATAACAACGACCCAAAACTAAATGGAAATTTAAAGGGTATTTAAAGTCTAAGACCTAAATTCTCTATTGTGAGAATGTAAACGAATTATTGTTAACAATTTATAAATTACATTAACCCCTATATGTTACAGATAAAAGGGAAACACTGCCTTTTAACTGATATATATTGAATTTATTTTGTTTTTACACGAAGGAGGTATGTCATCCAACAGCGAGGAAGGAAACAACAAGCAAGGGTACAGCAATAAAGGAACAACAATTAAGGGAACAACAAAGGAACAACAAAATAATGGAGCGACAATTAAGGGAACAACAATTAAGGGAAGGGAACAACAAAATAAGGGAACAACAAAATAAGGGAACCACAAAATAAGGGAACAACAATTAAGGGAACATCAAATAAGAGAACAATAAATAAGGGAACAACTAAATAAGGGAACAACAATGGGGGAAAGATATCTAGGAGCCTAAACAAAATAAGAATATATCAACAGCAACAGCCATGAAAAGGGTGAATGATAATACTGGGGAGATTGACAAGCGAAGTTGTTTGAGGGGTATGAAGTTCTTTCACTGACCTGTAAATTACACGGGTACAATAGAAAGAAAAACGAGTTGTTAAACACTGAAATTCCTGACTGACCTCGCTCTTCGTAAATAAATTTCGAAAGAGAGAGAGAGAGAGAGAGAGAGAGAGAGAGAGAGAGAGAGAGAGAGAGAGAGAGAGAGAGTTAATGGGAGTGGACATGAAATTCTTGATTGACTCTGCCTGTCCTTTAATAAATTACACGAGAGAGAGAGAGAGAGAGAGAGAGAGAGAGAGAGAGAGAGAGAGAGAGAGAGAGAGAGAAGGGGAGCTGTGGGTATGAAATACATACTAGCGTGTAAGAGAGAGAGAGAGAGAGAGAGAGAGAGAGAGAGAGAGAGAGAGAGAGAGAGAGAGAGAGAGGTAAAGGTTGGACCATATGAAATTTTTAACATAGCGAGACTGACCTAGTTTCGTGGCGAATGGAAATGGTCTCCTATTCTGCATGTTGAATGTTTTTGATGGAATAAAATTCCAAATCAACAGCGAATTCTTGAATAGGATCAAGAGCCTAAGGTCACGAACTATCCCGCTATGACAGTGCCACAGAGAAACTGGATAGTCAAAATAGTCAATAGGCGTAGGTACTGTATAGATTATATATTATGTCACACGCCACTTCGATACTGACAACCAGTAGCCTACTAGACTCATCCCTGAGTGCTATCTAAACAAGGTCTGCTCTGTTGAAATGTCCCTTTGTGTACTGACCGCTTTTTGAGTTGTTTCGTGTGTCAACATTTTTTTTTTCTTATCGGTTGGGTAGTTGTATTCCTTTAGAGACATTCTAGTGATTGTATTCTTGCAGCTATGGTGTTGATAATCATTGTAAAGTATTAGGTCACTAGAAATGTAAATTTTTTATATGAAAAAAGTGAGATTAAAATCATCACCTTTTCTGAAGATTTACGTACTCTCATTCTTTCACGTCTACCTTTAATAAAAGGGCAATTATTATTGTAAAGTATTAGGTCATTAGATATGTAAATATTTAATATGATAAAATTAAAATCTTCACCCTTTCTGAAGACTTATATAATTTCATGTTTCACTTTTAGTTTGAGAAACTCTTCCAAAGGGCAATAATCTACATAATTACAACCTGTCAGTCTTGTAGATATCCTGTACGAAAGGACCTTTTGTTTATAGGTTTAATAAGTTACATCAGATTATAGAATAATTTGAATTCTAAAAGGTTCCAAAACTATTTCGGGGCAAGGGAGGAAAATTTATGATTGAACGCGATCCCAAACATCAGTTAATGCATCAAGAATTTTTTTTAATTAGATATAATAATGTGCTACATTAAGCCCGCTTTATTTATGGTAACCTTTGATAATTTCGTTCATTTTCTTAATTCATTCAGTAACTATTTCCATCATAATTGCAAAAACTATTAAATTAATCTCTGGCAGTTATAAGGTCATGTAACGAAACGATTATGTAATCGGAAATTAGCTGAGGATTGGCGTAACGAGCTGGGTAAAAGAAACCTGCTTTTTGCCACCTCCATTAAAACTAACTGAATAAGTTACGTAAAATTAAATTTACACGCTTGGCCACATTTTGACGAGAAACTAAAATCAACGTTTTGAAATTGTTTAAAATCTTAATTTTTCTTATATAATATTTATCGTAATTCTAGACGTGTCTTGCAGTTTATTGCTCTTCACACAAAATCTACACAGTCAATGACCCGTGGGGGGTTAGTGCCGTCATTGCACCGCATGCGGTGCACTGTAGGCATTACTTAGCAGCGTGCCTTCGGCTCCTAGCTGCAACCCCTTTCGTTCATTTAACTCAACCTCCTTTCATATTCTGTCTTCCATCTTACTTTCCACCCTCTCCTAACAATTGATTCATAGTGCAACTGCGAGGTGTTCCTTCTGTTATACCTTTCAAACCTTTTACTGTCAATTTCCGTTTCAGCGCTGAATGACCTCATAGGTCCCAGTGCTGTGGCCTTTGGCCTAAATTCTATATTCAATTCAATTCAGTTCAGTTCACAATCAATGATCCGAACACCTTCAAACCATACTTGAGTAAAGTTTGAACTTTTAATGTGTAGAATTGGATTCCCAAACTTCTTCCCAATGGCGGCATTTCAGCCTGTAACAACATTGGTAATGATGGAAATAATACGGTAATAACGGTGTACAATGCGAACAATGTCGTGTTGAAAATAACGAGGGACGTCTAAATGGTAATACTGAAGAGATCAGGCAGAAATTTTGCTTCCCAGATCTCTTTCGCAAGAACTTGCACGTTAGAGAGAGAGAGAGAGAGAGAGAGAGAGAGAGAGAGAGAGAGAGAGAGAGAGAGAGAGAGAGAGAGAGAGGATCTAGATATGATACGCTTTAAATAAACATTCGTCTTGTATAAATAAACCTCTCTCACAGTAACTTGCAGAGAGAGAGAGAGAGAGAGAGAGAGAGAGAGAGAGAGAGTGGATCTAGATATGATACGCTTTAAATAAACATCAGTCTTTTATAGGTAAATCAAGCAATCCTTGCCCTATTAATAATGACTATAAAAGCGAATGTATATTGCAACAGTGAGGTATTGAATCCATAAAGGATCTGAGATGAAAGGGTTTTTGTGATAATGAATATGTGAATGAGAACTTAGGATGTAACTGTAATGAGTATTCATTATTATTAGGCTTTCTCGAAAGATGGTGGTTGGGTTAGGGTAGGTGGCAGGACTCTTATCAGAGAAGAATAAAATACCTTTTTTAATACTAGATATCGCCAGGCCATGTTTTGAATCAATTAGTGTCTCAGGGACTAATGTTTAGCTCATATTTGGTATCCACAGAGAGAGAGAGAGAGAGAGAGAGAGAGAGAGAGAGAGAGAGAGAGAGAGAGAGAGAGAGGCAGCCTGGTTTTCATACATGCTACTGGTTGTGCGTACACACACAGAGAGAGAGAGAGAGAGAGAGAGAGAGAGAGAGAGAGAGAGAGAGAGGGAGCTTTCATACATGCTAGGAGAGAGGCAGCCTGGTTTTCATACATGCTACTGGTTGTGCGTACACACACACACACAGAGAGAGAGAGAGAGAGAGAGAGAGAGAGAGAGAGAGGAGGCTTTCATACATGCTAGTGGTTGTATGTACGAGAGAGAGAGAGAGAGAGAGAGAGAGAGAGAGAGAGAGAGAGAGAGAGAGAGAGAGAAACTACCTACCTTCTCCAGTGCTTGAGGCGAGCCACAAGTTAACCTACTCAGATCCGGTTTTGTAATCACTCAAAAAGTTATTTTTCCTCTTCCCGTGAACTTTATTTCAAGCACTTCTCTTATACATAGTCACTTATGATCCAGGAATTTTCTTCGCCGGAACCTACATATATATAACTGTCTCATAAACACGTGATGACAGTAGACGTCAATCCCTTCTCCCGGCAGTTTCCAAGGAAGAAGGACACGGGATTCTTCATAGTATCTCTCGCCACTGCTGTCTTTGCCAAAGGCTTAACAGCCACTGAAGAAAATATTTTCTTTCTCAGTGTCGTCCACTAGTATTGCTTCTCAGAAAGTTATACTTGTCATGTTTCCTATTTTTTTGTTGTTTCCTATTTTTCTTATGACAAGATGGCGCTGAAAAATATAATTACAAGGAAAATAGAGTTGTTTATGTCCTCCTATTTAACTCATGTTTATTATTATTTTTTTTTTTTTTTGCTTAATTAGGGCAATAAGAATAATTTCTTCTGCTTCGTTTCTGCTTCGTCTTTATTATTATTATTATTATTATTATTATTATTATTATTATTATTATTATTATTATTATTATTGCAGAGTTTCCCTTCCCTGACGTTTCTGCAGCCTTGACCCCAACCGAAGGCATTAGTCACTAATACGTTTTTTTTTTTTTTTTTCAGAACGCGGGAGGAGGATTTCCGCTTTTGATAAATGGAAGGTCTGTTTCGTCATCTCTTTACATTAAATGATGGAAGATATTATCATACAAAACGTAACTGCTTTTATACGGTCGAAAAAGAATCTTATTCACACAGAATTCAAAAGGAAATTCGAATCATGGGCGAAATGACTTGGGTTATT
This sequence comes from Macrobrachium rosenbergii, assembly GCF_040412425.1. Classification (NCBI taxonomy): domain Eukaryota; kingdom Metazoa; phylum Arthropoda; class Malacostraca; order Decapoda; family Palaemonidae; genus Macrobrachium; species Macrobrachium rosenbergii. The sequence goes on from NC_089799.1 coordinate 3,584,373, forward strand.
TTTCCAATCAACTCTTTATTTATGAAGGAAATATGTAATTCGACAATTCTACTCACCTAAAAGATGATTTGGGTTTCTCCCTTCAGATTCTGGTTATTTCGTGTAATAAATTATAAGGAAAAGGAGAGAAGACTAAAGTAGAAAGTCCATTCATGCCAGCTTTGTCCAGTTCTCTCTCCTTACATTAACACACTGAGATTACCAGGGAGAATGAAAACACCAGAAGTATAAATTCATATTTTTATTTATATATCCACTTTGAACACATTTTGTCATGATTACAGAACACATTTTTGTCGAGTCTCATTTATACATGCATATATACTCATACACAGTATGAAAATATGTACAGGTTAAAAAATATACATAGGGACTTTTCGCAACACAAAGCCTTAGGAAAGCTGGGTATGGCCTCTGTGGCAGCATTGGTTGCCAGAGGCTCTTTCTCTTTCTCTTTCTCTTTCTCTCCTCGTTGCATGGTTTGCCTATGTACACAAAGTACGTCTTTTGTGTGTTTCTTTTGTGTTCGCGTCATACAGTTGTGTGTGCTTGCTCAGATATCGTGTGTGTGTGTGTGTGGAGAAGGACCTTTTAATATCATCATTACCAACGTCAAGAAAATCTCAAAACAATTGTCACCAAAACAAGAAAATACCTCATGCATAATTACAGTTGCATAATGGGTAGTAACTTAGTTGTTTTTATATTTTAATGTTGTTTTTATATTTCATAATGACTTGCAAATGCTTCTGCAAGATTTTCACAATTCCAGGCTTACGTGGTGTCAAAACTTTCTCTGGCGCATGATTAGTGTCCATACGTATTAGTACATTTCTCCTATTTTAAGACAAGTTTCGTTTAGGAATCTGAATTATTTCATATCGTAATTTTGTTTAGCACTTTCATAACGTGTTGTAAGTGCTTTAGTGCTAGTAAATTCCCACAATTCCGGTTTTACGTGGTTAAAAGTTTTTCTAATACATGATAAATGTGCACATATTTTTAAGATTTTTTTTTTATTTCAAGACAAATTTCATCCAGGAGTCTGTAGTAAAGAGATGACGTATTATGTCATTCACTATATAGTATAGTGTGGTTATCAGTTAAAATATAGTGAAATATAAAAGATAATATATCAAGCTAATTATACAAACACATTAGACATCAGAAATAGCAAAAATTTAGTATTTGACGCAAAACACTCGATACAAAACTCGAATCTTTTTTCAATCTGAAGTGTAACGTGATACATGTTTCCTAATATTTATTCTTTTGTGTCTTGACATACGACTTGTTAAGTAAACGTTGTACAAACACTTAAAAACATTACGCACACGAAATAGAGTGAAATATGTACAAGGTGTCTTATAGCCTAGTTCGAAAAGTAATATTCCTCATGTTTATCAAAAAATATATCACTAGATATTCTTTTTACATAGTGGTATGTGTATCGGCAAACATAGTTTGCAGATCGCCTGCGTCATTCGTCAATAAAGTTGAAATAATGCCTTTATTATATACACTGAAGTTCGTGTGTGTGTGTGTGTGTGTATGGATGCGAGTCTAAAAAAACACACATACACACGTTACACGGAAACACTCAAATTTGCGTCGTGTTGTGTATGTATGATTTGAGTGTTCTTATATGTACACACGGATACACAGATATCAGTTTACACACGTACCTATACTGTATTCACAATGTGTATTATTTTTTTAAATGATTAATTTTTTTCTGTATATAACCCCCAAAATTCTGAAATTATTGCCACCTACCCTTGGACATCACACAGGCCGTTATGTCAAACAATATCTGAAAAAATAAGCAAAGTTTTTCTTGACGTATTTGCACTTCGTTAATTCTTCTAAGCTATGATTTCAAGTCATTCGACACTATATTGAGCGTTTCAGTTAATAATATCTGACTTTCTGAGCTGGTTTCTTCGTTATCATTCCAAGAGCCGGCTCTAGAATGAAAAGAAAGATGGCGGACACTAAAAAAAAAAACACTTGATTTTGATGGGGGAACTTGAGCATAGTACTATCATACATAACGTACCGTTTTCTGTGAACTTCTTTGGCCGTTTCTCAGCTGACTGTACCTTGCAAGATAGAGCATAAGTACGAACACTTTTGCTGACACTCAACGACAGGAAACCGAGATAGTTTGACGTAAAAAAAAAAAAGGTACGATAGCTTTTCCCCTTAAGGTACGATGGTTCTTCCCGAGGATGGCAGTAGGATGTACAGTAGATGATGGGTGATGATCGGAACGAGAGGCGACGAAATGCATCGGTTTGTGAAAAAGTTTCATGATAATGAGCAGATCAAAAAGGTGGATGCATATATGCACTAGTTAATAAAGGGTAAATTAGGCTAGATTATTATAAAACCACAGAAACGAGAAATATGAAATTCAGACAGATCTAGAAAGGTGAAAAGTTGTCTGCAATCGCTACAGACGATCTGTAGTTTGTCGTATAAACAGCGAACATAAACCAGGCGAACGAATGAATGATAGTCACGTGACTGGGGTATGGTGACCAATTAACATATTGAAAATTAATTTAAATCAATTTCTAATATGCTAATGATTTGTAAATACATTTAATACTCAAATGCTTAATCGTTATACAACAGCTAAACGGTTTTAGCTCATAGGAGAACTGAAAATGTTTTATTTTTGTGAACGAAGCAAATGACAAAATTCGGGTAATTATGACATCATCCATTAACGTAGAATGTATACACAAGACGACAACAAATGGCATTCGACTATCGATATTTTCTCACATCGCAGCTTAATTTATAATAAATAAACTCTTAGTAAGCTTATTGTCTTATTTTCATATTCAACTTTATGAAAGTAATGAAATGAACACGGTTAACGAACGCTGTTCAAAAGCGAAACTAAAACCACCAGCGCAAATAACAGTTTGCTGCATTGCAGCCTTACACCAAGGGCCATTGCTCTTGGCTGTATTGCCGCTATCTTGTTACCTGTGGAGAAAATAAAAGGTATTTTAGTTCCTTGATGAGAAACGATTTGCAGCTGAAAGAGTTGTAGAATTATAATCATTATTATTGTAAAGTAAAATTATAATCATTATTATTGTAAAGAAAGGTGCATTAACTCTTCGTTCATAAAAAGAATTTGAAGTGGAAAGGTTCCTTAAATTATTAATGAGGCAGCGTAGATGGTTGAAGGGGGACATACTGGATAAAAGCACCAGCTTTTTTACAGGTATAACTCAGTAGCCAGGCTTCAATTCTAAACGGATGCCTACGCAGTGCAAATTTATAACTGATTATTCAGATACATGCTTATATGAAATATCTGCTATATGTTGCAATTTTTCTATTGTTTCAGGTTTTGAGGACTGAATTCTATGAAGATGGAATGGACACAGTGCATTATTTGTCAACAAACTACAACTGAATCCCTGCGCTGCCCATTGAATGCACGTGGAATAGACAAGTCAGCACCAGTGGCCTATGTATTACCTAGAAAATGTGACTCATTTCAGAGAACTGAATTAGTTGCCAGTGCCACTGAACTTCAGCGGTGATATCACAGTGGATGACCGCATTAGGAATCAGGCACAATGGCACAAATCCTGTCATTCACAGTTCAATACAAACAGGCTGGATAGAGTAAGAAAGAGGAAGAAAGACGGTACCCCCGAAGGCAGGCAGCGACGCCCACGCCAATAGTTTGACAACATCAGCTGCGTTTTTTGCATTAAGCAAGCTGGACTTCTGCATGAATTTACACCTCTAGGCACAGATGATAATGTCAAGTTTATGGCCAGGGTTCTACAAGAAACAGAACTAATGGACAGGATTGAAGGAGCCGCCGACCTTATTGCCCTGGAAGCAAAATATCATCTTGCTTGTCGCATTGGTTTTCGGAATTGCCACTGCTTTCTAGTGAGACAAAAGAGAAGCTTCCAAGGATGAAACTGAAAATGTGAAGAAGCTCAAGGCAAGAGCTTTTGTAGAACTCCTCACGCATATTGAAAATCAGATAGAAGAGGGTAAATTCTGCTTCAAGCTTGCTTCATTAAGACACCTCTACGAGAAACGTCTTGCAGACTTTGGTATTACCAGCGAGATCAACAAAGGACGTTTCAAGGAACAAGTTTTGAATACTTCCCCTACACCCAAGAGCAGAGTGATGGGAAACAAGTCATACTTGTGTTTGAAGAAGGAATGCAGCAAATGCTGGGGCAGGAATTCACACCAGAATAGGAGAGGTATGATTTGATTTTGGCAAAGGCTGCAAGGACTGTACGAAATGAAATCTTCAGCTCAAGTGGGTTCAATTTTAATGGTGCCTTCCCCAGTGACTGTCTGAAGACAGGGGTCAGATCCAAGATGGAATAAGATTGATTTCAGGAGGGGGAAGGCACACCAGCTGCCACACAGCTTTTCAAATGTTCCAACAGTGGCACTTCTCAAAGCATCAGTGGATGTGCCCAAGGCAGTCTATGATACACAAGCTGTACATGGACAACTGAAGAAGGCATGCAAACAAGAAAAGAAATGTTGGAACATGCTAGTCAGCTTTTGGTAAAAGAAGAGTTGGTCAAAGGAGATTGTATAGCCTGGTCTGCCTACCATGCCTCATTTCAAGTTGTACTCAAGAAGTGGAAGCTGCCATCACTCAACTTCTTCCTCTCTTTAATGAGAAGGCAGCCACACCTTCAATGAAGAAGCCTCTTTAATGAGAAGGCAGCCACACCTTCAATGAAAAAGCATAGGATGAATATCATCTGTGAATGTATACAGTTTTTAAACCCTGGTCAGATTTCCGTAATAGCATTTGATACTCCGCTCTGTGCGCTAGCCAAGTTCATTCAGTGGCACCGGCCTACCAAACATGGTGAAGACCAGTATGTTGTCATGTTTGGCAGACTTCATTTGGAGATGGCAGTGTGGAAGACACTTGGAGACTACCTAAATGGATCTGGATGAGCAGCAGCAAAATAACCCAGGCAGGTTTAGCCTCTGCTGGCACACCTTATCATTCTTGAAGGCATCACACCTGATGAGAACTAGGCATGCCCACAAGTCAGTGCTCTAGCACTCTCCAAGCTATAACATGATGGCTACCTAAAGACAGCTGCTGTTATAACAACTGTAGATAGGACAGAGGAAGACTGGAAACAAAGTATGATCACAAAGATCCCGACTTTCACATACTGGGACACCATCTTGAAGATTTAAATCCTGGGATTGACTAAATTCATGCTCACATAGAAAGAGACTTTCCCCTATATGTAGAGACTCTGAAAGCTCTGGCATCTTGGTTCTTTGCACTTGACCACCAAAATTATGCCAGATGGGTTCCCAATTCACATCTGCGACATGGAGAGCCTTCCTCCAACAATCAAAAAGGAGATTGTTGTCAGAGGCAACTGGGTTGTTCAGAACACAGCTAGGTTTTCCAGCATTCCAACCGATCAAGCTCATGAACAGAATAATGAGCTTGTTAACAGTTGGCTTAACTGAAAATCCACAGACCTTCAATAAGTGGATGATTGCTGGACCTGGGCAGGCATGCCTTCTCACTGAATTTGAGCAGGAGTACACTGCCATCTAAGAAGATGACCACCACCACCACCATGAAGAAGGTCTGTCTGCATAGAAGACATTTCACAAGCAAACACTAAGCCTTATCCAAGTTATCAATGAGATGCGCAACCCATTCCTAGATGAAGGAAGTGAGCTGCTTGCACTTGACACATGGCACGTGTTTGAAGAATTAGTGGTCAACACTGTACGTACCATGGAAAAGCTCCTCATTGTTTGTGGGATCCTGGAAGAGTCAGACCAGTTGCCAGTCACCTTTGTTGGACCACTGACCTTTCTGCAGACACCTTTCTCCCATTTCTCTATGTGCGGACGAAAATACCACTAGCATAGTCATTGAACGCAGTGTAATTAGTAGGGGAAAGCTTATGCACCACAGCAGCACTGCCAAGAATCCTTACATCCAGAAATGGCGGAGGTTCCTTCTGAGCATTTTGTGTTTCTTGCACAAGGATACTAATGAGGTCGGACTTCTTTCCTTGGCGTAGTTTTCCTCTTTCAGATAGAGAAGGGGAACATGAATGATTTTCATGTTTAAAGAAAGTTCCCGTATCTGTATCCCTGCTCTGAGCAACTATGTACAGACGTGAGAAAAGAGCCACATAATTTTTTAACGGGAAACATTCTCTGACTGCTTGCTTTTCCTCTTGACCTTAACAGAGGCATAGGCCCAGTATGACAGCTACGAAAAGGATATCATCATTGAATGTAGGAACTCTTTGCCTCTGGTAAGGTCAAGAGGAAAAGCAAGCAGTCAGAGAATGTTTCCCTGTTAAAAGATGATGTGCCTCTTTTCTCACGTCTGTACATAGTTGCTCAGAGCAGGGATACAGATATGGGAACTTTCTTTAAACATGAAAATCATTCACGTCCCCCTTCTCTATCTGAAAGAGGCGGAAAACTACGCCAAGGGAAGAAGTCCGACCTCATTAGTATCCTTGTGCAAGAAACACAAAATGCTCAGAAGGAACCTCCACCATTTCTGGCTGTAAGGATTCTTGATGGTGCTGCTGTGGTGCACATGCTTTCCCCTACTAATTACACCACATTCAATGACTCTGCTTATGGTGTTTTCATCCCCCACACCCTGAAGCTACTGAAATCCTGCAGAGGAGTTGATGTGGTATGGGACAGCTACATTGCCAGAAGTGTCAAGGAATCAGCAAGAGAGAAAAGAAGAAAAGGTGTGCGCAGAAAGGTTAGTGGGCTCTAACAAAGGTGCTGGCAACTGGTCTGACAATCCTCCGGTATCCCACAAACAAGGAGGAGCTTTTCCAGTTTCTTTCAGACATAGTTCACTCCAATGACTGGCCAGATAGAAAGGAGGTCTTCATAACGTCAGGCACAGATGTGATCAGCAGAGCTTCAGCCCACTCCATGCCATGATGTGACCATGAAGAGGCCAAAACCAAGATTATCATTCACCGGAAAGGTACACTGGACAAGGGATGCTCTACTTGTTTAGTACGCACTGTTGACACAGACATCATTGTCTTATAGACAGGAAAGTACTATTACTTGACCAGCCAACATCAGATGGCAGTCTTTGGAACTGGAAAGAACTTCATGTACTTGGATGTCACTGCTATTTGCCAAACTCTGGGGAAAGATAGGTCATCAGCACTTCCTATGTTTCACAGTTTATGGGAGGCTTGGAATGCCCACAAGGTGGTGACAGAGGCTTTCAAAAACATGAATTAACCCTACATGACCATGACACTGAAGTGCAAGGAATTTCAGTTGCTTGAACGCTTCACTGTAATCATCTATAGTAAAACAAGCAACTTGGAGCCTGTGACTGAGGCATATAGGGAGCTCTTCTCTCAGAAGAATAGGACAAGGAGAATATCCCCCCGCACAACCCTTCTACAGCATACAGTCTATCAAGCTGGAATTTGGGCAACTAGTGATCAGCGTGAAAAGAAGTCTCCAACTCCAGAGGGCTTTGGGTGGCTTTTCGAGAGTGCAACATGCACATGGCATCCTGTGTGGTCCAACTTGCCTGTTGCATCCCAGGCCTACAGTGAACTGGTCAAGTCAAAAGTGCTACGTGTGTAGAACGATTCTCATGCAAGAGAGCACATTGGAGATGCACCGAACTATGTAGTTGCCAATGTGAAAAGTAATTTAAAAGCTTTAATTAGTTTGACATATAAGAACTGTTTTGTTGTTGTTGTTGCTGATGAAGTGGAAGGTGAGTAGTTTATTTTTCTATAGATTCTATTATTTATTTTTCTATGTTTCAAACTCAGTTTTTTTTTCTTTTTGCAGATTCCTCAATTATGACCCATTAAACTTACCTTCGTGTTTTACTCTGCTCCTTAATTTTGTATGTAATAAGATTTATTTTAATGATTTTCATGATAGATGCCCCTAATGTGCAAGATAATGAGAAACTAATGACTGACTGATAACAGAACAAGAAGGGAATACGAGCAAAGCGTATCCTCCCAGGAAGGAAGAAAAGGGTAGAGAAGTGGCAGGGGACAAATGGGGCGGGTTTCAGTTGTGCCAAAGAGTGCAGAGTGGCATATAACATGAAACTATACTAGGAAATACCTCAAAAGAGGAAACGCGACAATTTTGCACCATTTTAAAACTAAACATCACATGGTCTGAAAGAGCATACACTTTCAACTTGATCCTCATGTCTTGAATGATACCACTTTGCAAAAGAGATTCATAGAAATTTAAGAGGGGTCAAATCTCTTGGCGCCAGTTCTAGAATATGAGCCGTGACCCTGAAGATTGCATGACATGATATAGATTTGGTGCTTTTATCCGGTATGTCCCCATCCCTTTGAAATTCAGGTGCTAAGCTACCTCACTAATTATAATCATTGTTGTCAACTGGAGAAAAAAATTATCCATGCATAGAATGTTTAACGATATTTGCTAATATAGAAATATGCTTACTCAGGAAGTGCTGACAAGACCTTGCAAACATATACATACATAAATACATGTATGTATGTATTATGACCTTAAATCTACCAATATCTTTCAACAGTGTCTCGTCACTACTTCAGTATAGCCAATTTAAAAAAGAAAAAACTACTCACCGTTCGTAATGTACACCGTAGTATACGCCGGTTTGCTGTTGGCTGCTGCGCAGGTGTAGTTACCCGAGTCTGCAGGTGTAGCTCGAGTCACGGTGAGTCTGGAACGCACGTGTGGGCCTGTGTCAATTTGGACATTGACCCCTCCGCGTTCTCTGTCGTAATTAATCATCCGAGAATTGTGGTACCAAAAGATATATTGTGGAGCCACCAGACTCTGGAATGGAACAGACACCATGGCCGGTTAACATGTTTGCCATTACAGGCAAAAAGAACATTCTGTCAGGAATAACGCAAAACCACCTTTTGTTTTATATATTTATGTAAGTGTTTACTGCAGATTGGCAACACACACGAGTACGAATTAACATGTTTGCTATTAACAGCCAAAAGGATATTCCGTCTTGAATATCATGAACCTACGTATTTTTTAAATTTATGTAGGTATATAAATGTAGTGGGACTTGTAATTATTTATACTGTCCTTAGCATCTACGAAGTTATTCTATCAAAGCAACAATTTTTCCACCTTTAATATTATTTATGAATATAGGCTTTTACTATGTGAAAAAATATATTACTTATTATTACAGTCCTTTACTTAAATTGCTTTCAAATTGTTGCATAAAATTTTTTCTATAATTTTTTTTTAGTCCTGTTTGCATCACAGCTAGAGTTATGATATCAGAATTGCCGCAGGTTTTCAGTAATGTTGACACGGCTAAGAATTGGTCACACTAAACTGACACATGGTTACCTGATGAGTAACCCCCATGCCCCTATACCTATGTGCGAAATATGTAATGTGCAAATAACAGTAAAGCATATTTTAAAGGTATGTCCAAAATATAGAATCCAAAGAGACATTTTATTTAGAAGATATTCTTTTAAAGATATACTGTCAGAAAATGATAAATTTTCACTTTTTAATATTTTAAAATTCCTTAAATTTAATAATTTATATGATAAAATATAAGATTTATAGAACAATTTATAATATATTCTAATTAACTTAAAATATAAGATTCATAGAATAATTTATAATATATTCCTAATTAACTTAATTAATTCTTAGATTAACATAAGTCACTAGTTATAATTAAATTCTTAGAGAGTTTAAATAGCTTGTCTAATCCTTCGGGCCAGCCCTAGGAGAGTTGATATTAACTCAGTGGTCTGGTTAAACTAACGTTAAAAAAAAAAAAGAGTTATGATAAGCAATATTTTCCAGCTGACATTATATACGAGTAATTCCATTTAAGAAAACCACCTCTCCTTACTTAAAATTATTACTTCACCCTCGGTTAATTAAAAATTGTCACTCAAACTTTTTTTTCTATCTTTTTACATTTTTTTTTTTTTTTGCGCCAGAGCTAGAGCTTTGATATACAATATTTTTCATTTTACACTGTATACGAATAATCTTCAGAACCAGTGGTCTCTTCTTACATAACATCCTTTCCTCAACCCCAGTTAATCAAGAAGTGCTGTAAAATTGTTGCATCAACTTTTTTTTCTATCGTTTTGCAAGTTCCTTTTTGCCCTAGAGCTGTGATATGCAATATTTTTACTCTCTACTTTACACCACGTCTATGAAGTTACTATTCCTGCTACAATACTGGGTCTTGCGTCATTTTAAAGTGTTCTTGCAAAAGACAGATGAATAATAAAATGTAAACAGAAATAAAAATAACTACCTGAGAATACATGGTAATTTTAGTACTTACAGTCATTCAGTCCCGAAAAAACTCTGAGATCATATGCTTTACTTTCTGAGCATCTAAAATATAATCATTAAGCTATCCTTACCTGTGCTCAAAACAGTCTAAAGTATTCATTTCATCCCCTAAACAACTATTATATAATCACTATACTATCCTTACCTAGTGTATAAAACAGTCTAAAGTATTCATTGAATTCCGGAAAAACTGTGACTATAATAAACTTTACTTCCTTAACATCTAATATACAATCGCTAAGCTATCCTTACCTGGTATATAAACATTCATTTAACCCAGAAAAAACTCTGAGAAATGAGCCTTACTCCCTTAATAGCAAATAAGGAAACAAAGTTACTCTAATCTGGTGTATAAAACAATCTACAGCATTCATTTAATCCATGAAAAACTGTGGCAATATAAGCTTGACTCCCTTAACAGCAAAAATATAATCGCTAAGCTATCCTTACCTGGTGTATAAAACAGTCTAAAGTGATGGTGGATCCTACATCTATATGGTACTCCCCATTGCCCGGTATCACAGCCCTGGGTTCGACGATGGTCAGCTCGACAAGCCTTGATAATATTCCGTTGCCTGTGGAGACCTGTTGAGTGCATAGGAGAGATGGTGTATGGTTTTAGTATCAGTGATGGAGACCTCATAATGAAATTCATCGTTCATTTTAATGCTTTCCATTTCTTGTAATTTTGCGTCCTTTAACTTCTTATTTAAAGGTCAATTTGTCATTTTCTAATGTCTGAATAGGATATTATTCAATTAACTTGGGAAATATTTATGTAGTCATCATAATAAAAAAGATCAAATGACAATATCGGATTTTATTTTTCCATTAAATATTAACATTTGTATATTTCATCAATTTTCTCTTCTGCTGTAACTTTGTGGCCTTTAACTTCTCAACTTATTTACACGTCAATTTGTATATTAATAATATTGTTTAATTTCTGAATGGAATATTATTCACTTAATAAAAAAAATATTTATGCAGTGATCATAATGGGTTTAATAAAAAGATATGACAATATTATTTTACTTTTCCGCAAAATATTAACATTTTTTTTTCAAAAGTCTGACTAGAATATTACTCACTTTTAGGGGAATATTCATGTGGTCATCATAATGTGAGTTTAATAACAAAAGGTCAAATGACACATAATATTATCATTTTACTTTTCCCCAAAATATCATCAACATCTGTATTTTATGAATTTTATTTATCTTATATTTTTAGACAGAATCAATCTAGAGAAAAAAAGCTAAAATTTCTAGCTAAAATATTGAATCGTCTGCATGGAAGAAATTAATTTTTCATACTTTCAAGTACTCTCTATTTACTTAGCAAATAATCTTCTTAGAAACTTCATCCAACTGTAGGCGGTCTTAATTATAAAATAAATTATGACTTACCTCCTTTTTCTTCTTAGGATTCTCTGTCAAAAGTATTTTTCTAATGTTATTTTGAGGGTATTCAGAAAAGCAATATATCTGCTTGGTACAAAATCATCATGAGTTATAACCTTATAGAGGAGAGTATGTATGTATGTGTGTATTTATATATATATACATATATATATATATATATATATATATATATATATATATATATATATATATATATATATATATATATATATATATATATATATATATATATTTATAAATATTACTGCTGTTCGCCCTCATAACTTTTGATTGTAAATAATATCAGCCTGACCAAGACCGGGAAGCTGTTGTCTGCATTAGGAGCGTCTTCAGTTCAAACTTTAACATCCGTTGGAGAAAGGATAGGTAGCATTTAGGCATTTCCCCCTATAGGAAAATTTTCATATCAGTCTTAAAAATAGGTGGTTCTAAGGTCCTTTTTTCCTTTCTACCTGTCTCTCTTGGCGAATGTTTTTAACAGAGCGTAGACGCCTAGGGCATGACTGTAGGCCTGGTTTTGACCTAGGCCGGTCAGAGAACAGGCAGAGAGAATCAAGCTTTCAGGGAGACAACACGTCCGGTTGGACCTCTTCCCCCTTTTGTCTATTATTCCATTAGTGAAGTGAAGAAGAAATTGCAAGAACGTCTGGTCGTCCGTTGATGCGCAACAACGTTTCGTCCTAAGGTAAAGTCTGTCTTTGTTCAAAACTTCGCCCATTCTTTTATCCTCTTTCTGTATTTCCCAATCTTTCTTTGTTTCATTCTCCAGCCACCATTTGGGGTATGCTGGTATGAAGTCTAGATTAAGTCAAATTATTATATTGTTAGCGTTAGCCAAATTGTCCCAGTAAGTCTCGGGGATTTAGGCAAGCAAGTCATTTTTAATACTCTGGTATTCGTTATGCCTAGCGCTCATTGTTTGGGGGGAGAACCGTTGTGGTTTTTTTGTATTTAATACCCTCTTAACAAGTAGAGATTTTTTCTGCGTCCGCAGTTGGTGACGGTTATCATAAGGTCTTTATCCCTTGAATATTCTTTGTTAAGGTTAATTACCCCTTAACTGGCGACTTTGATTAATTAACGTCTGTCTTTGAAGTTAACTCGTGGCTTCAAGAGACAGGTTACGTGTATTCTTGGCCTGCAGGGCCGTGCAACTTTACGTAAATTAACCAATAACTGATCAGCCAAGACACACACGTAACATTGACGGCCTTGCGTAGAATCTAAAGTAAATTTTAGAGAAAGAATCTGGAGAAAAGGAAATTAATTACATTAATTCCAATGATAAAAGTCAGATATTGAATTCCATTTTACTCTTCCAAACAAGGAGCCAGGCATAATAATAAACAATAAGAAGTATAGTGAGAATTAGCGTAGGTAGGCAAGGGTGCATTGAAAGCAGAGCGAGTCATAATTTGTAACGTTGTGAGAAAGGGCATTTTTACCGCGTTCGGCGTTCGAGTTAAGTCGTTCAGTAACGAATCCTAAGACCAAATCCGCGGAACCCATTTCATGTACACAAAGTAATTTAGTAATCGCGTCGGCAATTCCGATCGTTATTGTTTCCATATACCGGGAATCATTCAAAACACCGTATCAGTGAAATAGTGAACGAACGGAAATAGTTTACCATAAAATACATTTTTCAGTAACGTAAATTTGGTCCCATCCGAACCACATAAATCCATTTCATTGTCCCATCCGAATCAGTCCTTAAACGGACATTTTAGCCGTGGAAAATACGATAACAAAAGACACAAAGTTGTTTGGTAATTTCGTTTTCCATCCTGGAGAAGAGCCAGAGAGGCAACATGGCAGAAGTTCGTAGAGTCATTACCAAGGCCTACGAAATAACCCCAGAAAAATGGAGACAACGGTTCCGAGGTCTTGCCAAGGAAGTCGGCTGGTCTTGGACGGAATGGGCATGTCACAAAACCCAGTCCGCACGCACTGGTTCGACTCCTGGCCTGCACGACGTTTGAGGATCTTTTCAATCGGACCATGCTAGAAGACCTTTACCAATGTGTGCCTGGGCCCTTGCTGTATATCTTAATGATAAACATCCCCACACTTATGGGAAGCTTGTCGCATGGCTAATTCGTGGGAACTTTTAATCAGTCACATAGCACCTCGCAGAAGCTTAATCGTTCCTCCAGCCTACCTCTCGAACTCAAATCGCTCAAAGAATGGACTGCCGAGCAAGACCATGTGCAACTATTGCAAGAAGGGGGGACACGCTGAAGCTGAGTGCCGATACAAACTCGGCACTAATAAGCAGCCTACCCCTACCAACCAGAACTCCTCTCCCGATTCAGCCGCTCAGCCCTCTCCTCCGACAGTTACTGCAGGCCACCAAGCCCATCCAAAAGGCCCGTGCAAATCCTGTGGGGCTGCTAGCCACTACAATGCTGTATCTCCGGCCTGTCCACATCATGTCCCCACCACAAAATTTGTCAACCTAATTAGCACTTCATTCTCTGCAGCCGGTCCACACCGGATCCTTTACCCCGAGAGACTGGAAACGCAGTTCATCTCGGTGGCCCCTCTTCAGAGTACTAGCCTGCCAGTGACCCTTCCGGTCACAGTAGACACTGCAGCAGACATTAGCCTGATCACTAGGGCCCAAGTGCCAGCCGGTGGCATGGTTGACGAAGCAACCCGGTGGGAAATGAAGTGGATAGAGGGCCACACCACTACCGTTCCCACGGTCCAACTCCAGGTTATGACACCTTGGGGCACGATACCCCACCGCCTTGGCGTGGTGGGTGGAATTCGGCCCGGGTGGCCTTCTTGTTGGGACGGGATCTTCTCTGGGAAGCCCGTTACCAACGCCACTTCGCAGCCACGTTACCTCCTCCACGGAGGCCCCATCCAGAACTCTCGATAAAGTCAAACCCCACCTTCCGCCCACCAAAGTGGTCCGCGGAAGGGCATAAACCAAACTATTTTAGGCCTAGCCCTCACCAATCGTGAAGGGCTGGCCCACCAAGAGGTCCTCCCTCTCCCTGAAGAGATATTCAGGAGGAGCAGTACCGCTGCAGGACGTGCAAGCGGACAGACCATTCCACAAATTGGGAGGGCTGCCCAAGTAAGCAACGCCCAGCGGACGCCCCTGAACAACACTCTCGGAGAGGCTACGATCTCCTGCTGGGGCAGGAATGTCTGCCGCAGCCAAACCCAAGTCGTCCGCGAGGTATTGCACCTCCGGTCCCCTTGTCAGGCATGCCTGACCCTCAACTGCTGCCAGTGCCACTTGTGAGCACTGAGCAGTGCCACACTCCGTCCGCCACGGATGTTGAGCTACCAATTAAGAAGGCCCCTATGCCGGATCTAAATCATGAGGTGAATCCTCCTCCGGGAGATTTAGGATTCCCCATGCAGTTGATCATCGCAACTGGAGAGCCTCCAGCACCCGAGACTTCCTCTTTGCCAAATCTGATTCCAGGGGATGAACCCCTGGAGGATCGAAATGGTACCCCGTCTCTGGAAGACCAGGAACTGGTCTCCTCGGACGCAG
>NC_089799.1:3607205-3619705 GCF_040412425.1 Macrobrachium rosenbergii
ATATATATATATATATATATATATATATATATATATATATATATATATATATATATATATATGTATATATGTGTGTGTGTGTGTGTGTGTGTGTGTGTGTGTGTGTGTGTGTGTGCGTAGACATGCTGGAATTCACAACATTTTATCAACTGCTCAATACACACAAATTTCTGATTAGGCCATCAGTATCTATTCCCACCCAAGATACCAGTGAAATACAACATGCATAATACTCCTTCGTTTGTGTAGATCCACGTGTGAAAAATAAATGTTTTCCTTCTCTTGAGTGCCACAGAAGACGAAGGGTACAAGTTGTTTCAAAAGCATAAGTTCTTGTTTCTACAAATGAACAAAATCTTAATCTACGGCTAAAAGACACTACTTTCCCTGTTGTCTAAAAAGGTCTACCGCAAACTTTCCCATCCAAGCAATTCCTCTCCCGTTGAACTTGACTGACCTGGCATTCGTATGTCCCAGCATCAGAGAGCTCTATGTATTTTATAACGAGAGTCCAGTCGGTGCTGCCCTCTGGATGGTGGACGCTGAACCTCTCCTCTTTTGTGTAGGCAAGAGTCCCAGAAGTTAAAATGTGCCAATCTCGACGCCTCACCCACGATACCTGCGAAAAGGTTTGTAATCGTGTTAGTCACGCCTGTTTCTGCTGCTTACAGGGGTCCTCTAACCCTCCTTCTCTTCTCTCTCTCTCCTCTCTCTCTCTCTCTCTCTCTCTCTCTCTCTCTCTCTCTCTCTCTTCCCTGAACATTTGCGAATTATATCTTGCCTTTATGACCCATTTACGTTTTTACCAAACGATTTTGGACGGTTCTTGTCTTATTTTATAGTTTACTTTTGTTTCATTCTTACTTAGAGTGAATAATGGATTTGTAGAAAAAATATATTAATAATTTTTAGGGCTGAAGTCTTTTAGAGGTTCTCTTTATGATGAAAAATTATAATTTTCATCGTAAAAAACTCCTGACAAAAAATACCAATAAATATCAGAATATTAAATATTTCATTTTAATAAAGCTAATCCACTATGCTAATAAGTATTTACATATTTCATAATATTCACTCGCGTCTCACGATCCCTCCAGGTGATCGTGTCTTTAATTAAGATTCTTCGTTAATCATTCATTATACCCTGCGTAAAAAAACGAAAGAAAAAAAGCTTGGCTGAGCTCATTGTAATCAACGAGCCTTAGCGTTCATGTTTTCCGCCTGTTAATTTGAGAACCATTACATGAAAAGGAATTGTAAATAACACCTTATTCACAAAGACATCACCCTAACCCACTCTCTCTCTCTCTCTCTCTCTCTCTCTCTCTCTCTCTCTCTCTCTCTCTCTCTCCTTACCTACAATTTTCATACCCTTATTCCTCATGCATTCGCTTAGAGGTTGAATTCTTGATAAATAAAATTCAGTCACTTTTATTTTCAGTGGAATTGTATTTATTTCTTTCCATTTATTCTTTATTGCTTTCATCAGAAAGGAAAAAAAGGAGGACAATAGGACCTTTTTGCACTCTACTGAATCACTAAGCTTGTATCATAGTATGAATGGCATAAATACATGTTAGGATTTTCATTATACTTTACATTTTCTTATTCTAAACCACTCGCGAAGAAAAATAGGACCGAGCTTAATCGTTTAATACTCTCAGTGAAGACACAATATGGGTATTACCTCCATCTTCGACACGAAAAAAGGACTAGCATGGAAAGGAGAGCGGTGCTTTGGACAATGAAGAGATTGTGCAAGTAAAGGGGGATATTTTAAAGGCATGCGCGGACCTAACAAAAGCCCTAGACAAAACTGACGAAGTTGCATTGTGGACGATGTCACAGGTAGGACAAACACTATAAATATTTCGGAGTGATTACAAGTCTTTTGACGTCACTTATATGATTCCTGGCATTGTTTCATTTACAAAGATATTTAACAGATATGACACGAAAACACATCCTTCCTTTTAACCTCAAGGATTACATTGAAGCCTGTGAGGAACTGTCAGCAAATGAAACTGGAAACCAAGAAGAAGGAACAATTACTGTAAATATGGATTGTGAATGAATAGAAACAATGGATTCATGTAGTTATCTGGGAGTACCAACAGTGGATAATAATAGAATTGGAGGGGAGATGAAATACATAAAAAGGCTGAAGCAAGGGAGGCAGGAGGGTGCGTGCAAAAGATTTGGGAAAGATTTAGGAACGTATGTAGGGGCTGCTAGCCTAACTTCCTTTATGGGAATGACCTTTAGATGGGAAATGCAGAAGCTATTGAGATGGATAACTGTCCAGGCAGACCTAGAATATGCTGGATATATGGCATTTAAGAGGAATTTAACAGGTATTTTCTTATTTTTAACTGGGACTAGATTATTATAGCCTTACCCGTCTCCTCTGTATCAAATACCCTGTACAAAGTTGTTTACAAGAACACCTGGTTCGCGTTCATTTCTTTTCCATACCTCTGTGAGGTTCCCTCTATGTTGCAGCTATTACAGTGCATAGCACTTTTTCCTCAGCCCACTTGTCCAGTCGATTAAAACAGTGAGAAAAGAAGATCCGTCGCCCGCGACCACCAGATTCGCAATCACCTCTGCTGGTATAGAAAAGCCAACCTGGACCAACAAAAGGTGTATGCTGCTCACCTGGTACCGAAAGCCACTTCGACGCTCCGAGATAGGCCTAAGTTCTTAACTTCAGCTGTCACCTTAAACAGGTAGGTCAGCCAAAGACAGACGGCGTTATCAGCTGCAGGTTTGTTAAAACAAAAATTTTCCAAAGAGAGACAACAATATTAGAAACAGGACTTGCTGAAGAAAAGGTAACCATCTCGAAGGATTTACTCTCGAAGACGATGACATTTGCCGTAAGGGTTGCTGCGGTCACTTTTGTCAAAAGAGATATCATCTGTTCATCAGTCAGGGGGAACAGACGAAGATAAAATTCATTATTCCATAAAAAAGGGAAGAACAACAACGCCAGAACATGAAAATAATTAAGATAAACGGCCAATACTCTGCAGATTTTTATATGAGACACATTAAGCCCTAGTATCTAAAAGATCTACTGTGTCCATGTTAGTACCAAAGTTCTGAGGGCAACGCTCCCCTTGTTACATTCCAAAGACCTTTTTGAAGTTTTAATATAGTCTGTTTATATACACCTAAGTTTTATCATTATCCTTCTGTGTCCCTCAACTGATTAGCAAAAAAAAAAAAAAAAAGTTCTTAAACATCGTTGGAGGTCGCAATACTACTGTTTCGCACCAGTTTTCTTCAAAAATCCTTCTCCCTCTTTCCCTGTTAATTTAAAAGGAATACTACTCGTCCCAAATCAGAACCAACCACCATTTACTCACTATTACCCTTTGGAAGACCGTTCTAACTTTAGCTTTATTCGGGAATTACCTTTGAAAAGGGAAGGAAGAAAATGTTTAGATCAATGCTCCTTTTCATCTCTTAGTTACTTCAGACTTCCCAACGATGCTTTGAGAGTTGGCCAATTTCTCCGGCAGCCATATTAGCACTCTGAAGTCTAAGAATAACCACGTCAATCATACTAGTATTCTGAAGTCGAAGGATAACCTCGTCTGTAATTATGAAGTCTAAAAATAAACGCGACCATCATTCCGGTGTTCTGAAGTCTAAAAATAACCACGACAATCATTCTAGTGTTTTGAAGTCTGAAAATAACTCATGGCATTTCAGTAAAAGGTTTCGCTATGGTTTATGTCTACGTCTGCCCTACATAAATGATAGTTCTCTCTTTTCATTATCCATGAGATTATTTGACAAGCTATTTACGATCAACGATTGAAAGGAAAACAATAAAAAATCTATTAATTGAAAACACTAACATTGCAAATCATCTATACCTTACTCAGACAGGTTACACGACCATAAATATTTACCGAAGAAAGTAATGTAACCTGAAAAAATAGGACAGATTTAGTTGTGCACAAGTCAAAAGGGCCCCATACATTGAATTAAGATAAAATCAAGAAAATTAGGGGTACATTTATTGAGTTGTGATGAAATCTCTGAAATTAGGGGTCCATATAATTAAAAATTAGAGTGAAAACAAGAAAATTAGGGGTCCATATAATTAGTTATTGTGAAAACAAAAAAATTAGGGGTTCATATATCTAATTAGAATGAAATCAGGAAAATAAGGGGTCCATATATTTGATTAATACGAAAACGTAAGGGCCCATATATTGAATTAAGATGAAACAAGAAAATTAAGGTTCCATATATTTAATTAAGATGAAATCAAGAAAATTACGGTTCCATATATATTATTTAATCAAAATGTAAACAAGAGAACAGGTGGTGGAGGTACGAAAAGAAAATCTGGCAATTCTGTTGGAATCTTTAAAGTAAAGTGAAACTCTTCAAGATTTTAAGGACTGAAATAAAAACAAAACAAAACCATGAAACTAAACTACACTCTCCAGCAATTTTAAACCGTTGCATGAATAATGGAAGATGACTATGAATCTCAAACGGCCAGGAATATTTCAGAATAATGTCTTTCAAACTTCTAGAGGATAGTTTGGCCTCTTTACAGAAGTTCAACATTGTATTTTTTTTTTTAATTCCCCGAGGCGCACAGACACTAACTTGGAAATAGAGGGAGGGAGGAAGGGAGAAAGAGGGAAATTTCGTATGCAAAAAATAAGAATATTTTCTATTTTGTTTCTAACAATCGCGAGTTAGTTTGAAGAAACAGTTCCGTAAGTTTAAAAAAAGTTTACCTCTAACTCAGTGGTTCTTAACCTGGGGGGCGTCAGCAATTTCCAAAGGGGGCGCGAGCCCTAGGGAAAAATTAAAAATTCTCTAATTATATTCGTTATTCTCTTAACAAGAGTCGCTAGGAAGCAGCGTCAATTATCTCACTAATTCATTCCCAAAAGAATAAAAACACCCCTTCTCATTCACTTTTTTTTTCATTTTCCTTTAAATCTGGGAGGGAATTTTCATCATAGAATGCAAGGACCAACTCTTAGAGGCGGGGGAGGGGTTGGGGTGGGGGCTGGTAACGAAAAGGTTAAGAACCACTGCAGTCTAACTCATGGCGAGATAGTTTAAGAATACTCACTCGAAAGGAACTAAGCGTACGTATAGAGAAGGAAGGAAAATTATTATAATTCAAATAATAACTAATCAAAATAGAGGATATAATACATAAATGACCATAAAATGAGCAGAATCCTCACCATATAAAATATGATGAGAAATGGTCAAACAACACAAAAACTGAACATCATACACCGTGGGTCATGTTTATCTCACATCCAACACAATATGTATTTTTATAAGAATTATACGATCCTGGAACAAACGGGAATGGAAATAATATATCTATGTGTGTGTGTGTGTGAGAGAGAGAGAGAGAGAGAGAGAGAGAGAGAGAGAGAGAGAGAGAGAGAGATTCGGTGTTGCGTGTAAAAAAATGAAACGGGTATTATGGCTGTTATTATAATAAAACAATTATAACATCAACTGAGAAAATAGAAACGCACTGCAAGAAAACTTACCTGATTCTACAAAAATAAAGGGAATACTTTTACAATGATTTGCTGTCATCAATAATAATACGAAAACAAGAATCCATGTTAAAAATATTGTACTGACGGGGAAATTAAACCTAATGAACTGTGAAATGAAACTTGACACTGAAAATTTCAATTACCGGTGACCCGTTGCCATTTAGCATTCCTCTCTCTCTCTCTCTCTCTCTCTCTCTCTCTCTCTCTCTTTAACCATTTTACTGCCTTTTCTCTGAAAAGAATCCATCACCTTACTTGTCTTTCCATGGAATGATGCGTCGTGCATTCTCTCTCTCTCTCTCTCTCTCTCTCTCTCTCTCTCTCTCTCTCTCTCTCTCTCTCTTTCTTTTAACCATTTTACTGCCTTTTCTCTCTCAAAAGAATCCATCACCTTCCTTGTCTTTCCATGGAATGATGCGTCGTGCATTCTCTCTCTCTCTCTCTCTCTTTGAACCTTTCTACTGCTTTTTCCCCTCAAAGGAATCCCTCATCTTACCTGTCTTTCCATGGAGTGATGCGTCGTGCAAGGCAGAAAGACAGAGCCTCCCAATTCACCCGTCAAGTTCAAGATGCTGTCAGGGGTGTTGGTCACTCGCATCCGGATGTCATCCATTGGCGCCAAGGACGAGGAGATGGAGGAGGAGGAGGAATCATCCGTCAGGGAAGCGTAGGATGACGAGGAAGAGGCGGAGCCTTGCAGTAAGGAGGATGAGGAGGATGAGGAGGAGGAGGATGAGGCAGGCTGCTGAGTCACTGGGGAGGAAAAAGCAGGAGGATTAAGGTGGCGGACATCGTTACCGAGGATGTTATTGCTCTCGCGGTTGTGCTGGGGAGAAGGGGGACGCTGGGCGCGAACGTTCGAGGACGACGCATTGAAAAGAACCAGAGACAAACTCTGGAGGTTGGGAGGTAATTTCGGCACGTCCCTGGTGGTGGTGGTGGTTGTGGTGGTGGACCCCTTGGTGACGCCGATACTCGAGCTCATCGTATAGGCTTGGGAAGGGGTCGTCTTTGTTTCCAAAGGCTGGTCAGTAGTCACAGCGGGAGTCATTGTATCACCCTCAACAGACCCACTGGGTTCACTCTGAAAGGTCGAAGTTTCTGTCATCGAAGTCGTCGTTATTGTCATCTCCAGGGGCGTGGAGGAAGTCTCTAAGGGCGTCTTAGTCCGGAAGGACTGCTGCGTCTCTAGTTCGACGATGGTCGTCTCCAGTGGGTGGTCCTCCTCATCGTCAGTGCCTAAAGTCGTCATGATGCCTAGTTGCATGGTGCTAGGGACGTCCTCGAGCGTCGAGTCTTCTCCTGCTGGGGCTGAAATGTCTGAGAAATTGGCGGAGGAGGAAGTCATGGGGACAGGAGGAACTGGAGGGACTGACAAGGGGGAGGGACAAAAGAAGGCTTCAATTAGATAGTTATGTTTAAGGGGGGTCTTTATTAATGACATATTTTGCTGATGATGGCTTACAGTATAGTAAAACATGTCATAAACATGTCAATAACTTATCATAAACATGTCAGTAACTTATCACAAACATGTCATAAACATGTCAGTAACTTATCACAAACATGTCAGTAATTTATCAGACACATGTCAGTAATTTATCACAAACATATCAAACATGTTATAAACATGTCGGTAACTTACCACAGACACGTTACAAACAGGTTGAAAACAATAAATACACGTTAACGACTCACTGGTAGTCCTAACCAGTCGTGCATATGATTATCTTGCATTTGCCAAAGGTTCGATCTCCAATTCCTGCAGTTGACTTGATTTCGGTCTATTTTTGATATGTGTGCAATAAGTTGCCAACATGTGTCTATGACAATTGACTGACTTATTGGTAGTCCCGACCAGCCCTGCATACGATTATCTAGCATCTTCCAAAGGTTTATTCTCCAATTCCTGTAGCAGACTTGTTTTCAACATGTTTGTGATGTGTGAGCAATAATTTGCCTACACGTGTTTACGACTTTTAACTGACTTATTTGTAGTCCTAACCAATCCTTGATCATTTGCCAAAAGGTTCGTTCTCCACTCAGGGTTGTTAACTTGTTTCCAACATGTTACTGAAATGTATGCAATGTGTTGCCAACATGTTTTTATGTGACATATTTAACTGTAGTGTGGTCGTACCCTTCGAGTTTTCGGGCTGCTAAAAAAAACCCTGTTGAATTTGATCAGATTCATGCCAGACAATAAGTGAAAAAGATACTAATAATAAAAAATAATATAAAACAATATATAATAATATAAATACTATAAAATTATATAAATACCAAAAGACGTGCATCACTTTTTTAATACATTTCAGAATAAAGTTTAACAGAGAAGCTGAACTAAAACTGTTATGCAAAAAATACAGTGCGAGTTATCACGTCATGGATTTCCTAGGAAAATAAAGTCTAAAAATTCAGGACTTCTTACGCCATGTGTTTCCTATTGGCAAAGTTATAACAACACTAACGTTAGAGAAAAGTAAATACAATGAAATATAAATGAAATATAATGAAATATCCGAAAGGCAAGGACAGATTGGTGAAAATACACAAACAGAATGCGGCCGTGGAATTGTAAACGCATTCACACTCATAATACTGTATATGCTGTCGGACGTTCACTGGATTTCTAAAGAAAGTTTAATTCTGATTTTAATTGTTTTATATAGAAGAAAATTAGAGGTTTTGCTCATAAAATATCAGTATGTATGCAATTTCGTATAATTCAAAGAAATTGTACCCAAATTGTGAGGAAACATTTCTCATTGACTAAATATATTTACAGTATACACACACACACACACACACACACATATATATATATATATATATATATATATATATATATATATATATATATATATATATATATATATATATATATATATATGTGTGTGTGTGTGTGTGTGTGTTGTTCGTTTGTGTTTGTACTTGGTCTTTCAAGTTTTCTAATTTTTTTCTACATTCCTATTAGAGCTGCCCTTCTGAGTTTAATTGAATGTAAACCCATATCTCTTCAAATTCAATACCTCAAACAATATTTCTACAATTGCCTGAAATTCTTTCTTCCATTTTTCAGGTTTAATTAAACCTTATGTTTCTACAATATTACTCACAATTTTTCTCCTAAAAACAAGCACCAACATTATTATTAATTCTTTAAATATTCGATAACTGATTGCATTTTTTATTCCTAGTAATAATGTGATTTTTATATGAGGAACAATAGCATTAATTAAAAGTGTAAAATATCTTTTCAATATTGCTTGGGGTGTCCTTATCATTTAAAAAAAAATGAATGTATTGTTCATCGCTCTGTAAGGTCATAACAGAACAATCATTTCAACTGAGACGAATTTCAGTGAAATATAATATCCATTTTTAAGATCATTAGCAGGACTCTCTTTATCATGTTACTAACAGAATTACTAATGGAATTATTTTACAGTGGAAAAATACATCATGATATTTGATTAAAGTTCATTGTATGAATAGTTTTGTCTTCTAAGATATATAAGGAAACATTTCAATATATATATATATATATATATATATATATATATATATATATATATATATATATATATATATATATATTGTATATAGATATATATATATATATATATATATATATATATATATATATATATATATATATATATATATATATATATATATATATATATATATATATATATATAATATTTGTATACACACACACACACACACACACACACACGCACATATATATATATATATATATATATATATATATATATATATATATATATATATATATATATATATATATATATATATATATATGTGTGTGTGTGTGTGTGTGTGTGTGTGTGTGTATATAAACACTAAATATTCGAACAGGAAAGCAGACTCGGAAGACAGGTGAAAGAGTACGGCAGGAGGAAAAAAAAGGGCATCAAAGTGAATGTATACAACCAATTTCAGAGTGAAATAAGATATTTTTGGACGGGCCTGGGTCCCCTTCCCCTGAAGTCCCACCCATCTACCCACCTTTACCCAACCATCCAGTTCCGCCCACCCCTCCAAGTCGCCAGGCTGCGTTTGACGAATAAGAAAATACGGTTATGCTATTCGATTTAAACTCAAAGGCATGTGACGGCGACAGAGAAAGAGATGAAGTTACTGAAGAAAATTAGAATGGAAGGTCTCCCGGAAAATTGCACGAGGATGGAGCTTGACTTTGGGAGATACAAGGACTCTTAAAGACGAATTTAAATGAGTGTAGTCGAGAAAGAAATATGATAAGGGTAAAAGTTCGCTCGCTAAATTTAGGTTAGGGAAGTTCCAAAGACGAATAGAAATAATTGTATTTGGGAAGGAAAATGGTAATGATGAAAGTTTAAAACCTCGCTAAATTATATTTAAATACAGAGAAAATGGAATGGAATATAGAGCTTGGGACCTATGAGGTCATTCAGCACTGGAAAGGAAATTGAGAGTAGGTAGGTTTGAAAGGTGTAACAGGAAGAAAACCTCAAAGCAGTTGCATTATGACAATTGTTAGGAGAGGGTGGATAGCAAGATGGAGGGAAGTTAATATGAAAGGAGGTACAGTAAAAGGAATTTGTGTAGGGGCTTAAATACGATTTAGCATTTGAATTATACATGTTGCAGGGACTGTTGTGCTGCTTGTGTTTATGTCAGAGGAAATTGCTTGATGTTGATCGAATCTATATATATATGAAATTTTTTATCACACCGTGATTTATATACAATCATGAAGCTACAAATGTCGCTTAATATCAAATTCACGCTACCTCGGGAATATCTCCAATGGAGAATTGTCGCCGAAGGGGAATTTATATAAGTGATAAATGAATTGGTATCGTCGGGACACGAACCCTTGATACGAAACCTATTCAGCAACTCCAGTAGACGCTACCCACTGAGCTATCAAGGGAGGTATAAGTCTTTGCCGATTCTGCTGTACTCTTTTTACATGTCGTGAGCGGGGAAATTGTACTTAGCCTCGGCAATGACCCACCTCCGCCATGACAGTTCATTGGTACGTTTGGAACATGCAACTCTTATTATGAAATTATTTATCACACCGTGATTTATATACAATCATGAAGCTACAAATGTCGCTTAATATCAAATTCACGCTACCTCGGAATATCTCCAATGGAGAATTGTCGCCGAAGGGGAATTTATATAAGTGATAAATGAATTGGTATTGTCGGGGCACGAACCCTTGACACGAAACCTATTCAGCGACTCCAGTAGACGCTACCCACTGAGCTATCAAGAGAGATATAAGTCTTTGGCGAGTCTGCTGTACTGTTTTTACCCATCGTGAGCGGGGAAATTGTACTGAGCCTCGGCAATGACCCACCTCCGCCATGACGGTTCATTGGTACGTTTGGAACACGCAGCTCTTATTATGAAATTTTTTATCACACCGTTATTTATATACAATCATGAAGTTACAAATGTAAGCAATATCAAATTCACGCTACCTCAGGAATATCTCCAATGGAGAATTGTCGCCGAAGGAATTTATATAAGTGATAAATGAATTAGTATCATCGGGACCACGAACCCTTGTGCGAAACCTATTCAGCGACTCCAGTAGACGCTACCCACTGAGCTATCAAGAGAGGTATAAGTCTTTGCCGAGTCTGCTGTACTGTTTTCAGCCGTCGTGAGCGGGGAAATTGTACTTAGCCTTGGCAATGACCCACCTCCGCCATGACAGTTCATTAGTACGTTTGGAACACGCAGCTCCTATTATGAAATTTTTTATCACACCATGATTTATATACAATCATGAAGCTACAAATGTCACTTAACATCAAATTCACGCTACCTCGGGAATATCTCCAATGGAGAATTGTCGCTGAAGGGGAATTTATATAAGTGATAAATGAACTGGTATCGTCAGGACACGAACCCTTGACACGAAAGCTATTCAGTGACTCCAGTAGACGCTACCCAATGTCCCGACGATACCAATTCATTTATCACTTATATAAAATCCCCTTCGGCGACAATTCTCCATTGGAGATATTCCCGAGGTAGCGTGAATTTGATATTAAGCGACATTTGTAGCTCCATGATTCTATATAAATCACGGTGTGATAGAAAATTTCATAATAAGAGCTGCGTGTTTCAAACGTACCAATGAACTGTCATGGCAGAGGTGGGTCATTGCCGAGGCTAAGTACAATTTCCCCACTCACGACGGCTAAAAGCAGTACAGCAGACTCGGCAATGACTTATACCTCTCTTGATAGCTCAGTGGGTAGCGTCTACTGGAGTCACTGAATAGGTTTCGTGTCAAGGGTTCGTGTCCCGACGATACCAATTCATTTATCACTTATATAAATTCCCCTTAGGCGACAATTCTCCATTGGAGATAGTCCCGAGGTAGCGTGAATTTGATATTAAGTGACATTTGTAGCTTCATGATTGTATATAAATCACGGTGTGATAAAAAGTTTCATAATAGGAGCTGCATGTTCCAAACCTACCAATGTACTGTCATGGCGGAGGTGGGTCATTGCCGAGGCTAAGTACAATTTCCCCACTCACGACTGGTAAAAACAGTACAGCAGACTCGGCAAAGACTTATACCTCCCTTGATAGCTCAGTGGGTAGCGTCTACTGGAGTCGCTGAATAGGTTTCGTGTCAAGGGTTCGTGTCCCGACGATACCAATTCATTTATCACTTATATAAATTCCCCTTCGGCGACAATTCTCCATTGGAGATATTCCCGAGGTAGCGTGAATTTGATATTAAGAGACATTTGTACCTTCATGATTGTATATAAATCACAGTGTGATAAAAAATTTCATAATAAGAGCTGCGTGTTCCAAACGTACCAATGAACTGTCATGGCGGAGATGGGTCATTGCCGAGGCTAAGTACAATTTCCCCGCTCACGACGG
>NC_089799.1:3622205-3629705 GCF_040412425.1 Macrobrachium rosenbergii
GTATGTGTCTGCGCGACTGCGCCTGCATTTGTGACATTCTACACCAAAATGATTGAATTCACGTGGCCTTGAAGGGCAAAATGAAGTTCCTCTTCTCACTCACAATACAATAATACAACGACAACAATGAGCATGATGATGATAAAACCGATTTCAAAAGACATTTAAAAGTCACTTGAAGTCGAGGTATCACTTCGTACCCGGGTGAAATCTCACAGGTTGAGGGATGTGACTTCATAATGGAATTTTTAGTATCTCTCTCTCTCTCTCTCTCTCTCTCTCTCTCTCTCTCTCTCTCTCTCTCTCTCTCTCTCTCTCTCTAATTGCCTGTGCCTGTTTTCGTGAAATTCACTATAGATACCTGCCATTCAAATAAATTATGAAACAAATCTAGATTCATGACGAGAAAAATGTGTAAGGCTTCTCTCTCTCTCTCTCTCTCTCTCTCTCTCTCTCTCTCTCTCTCTCTCTCTCTCTCTCTCTCTCTCTCTAATTGTCTGTGCCTATGCTCTTGAAATTCAGTACAGATACCTTCCATTCAAATAAATTATGAAATAAATCTAGATTCATGGCGAGAAAAATGTGTAACAATTATTTCCATTCTCTCTCTCTCTCTCTCTCTCTCTCTCTCTCTCTCTCTCTCTCTCTCTCTCTCTCAACATAAAATTATCTCAAAGACTCTACACACGGTCTCTTCCTTAGACTTGTTCTGCCTAAAAAAAATAATTTCAGATTAAAAAACTAGGTCTGTATGTATAGCAAAAAACGGAACTTAAGAAAAATCATTTTAAAACATACAGTTAATAAGCAAAGATGCTAAGATGGAGGTCTTATTTTAACTTGTTTCCCAGGTATGACTCATACTATCACATAAATATATATTTACTCGCCGCTGTTACCAATATCAATAAGTTGACAAACAATAATACAATGATGCGCCCGTTCTTAATTGTTGATTGTACACAATGATGAATTAAAACTTTGAAGCACTTACCCCTAATGTGAGACAGGGGTAGAATAATGGATAATACTTATATAGCTGACACTTCATAATCAAAGATAAATTAATTCCGTGAATCAATGTTGGAGTTCCGGTGGAGAAGCATCGTTTTTCAACAATGCCCCACCTTGTAAAAATCCCCAAATTGCCCACATACACGTAATTGCAGGTCGTTTTTCTTATAAATGCCTTCTCTCTCTCTCTCTCTCTCTCTCTCTCTCTCTCTCTCTCTCTCTCTCTCTCTCTCTCTCTCTCTCATCCCGTTTCGTTTAATGTCTTCCTAAAGGTCGAAATGACTGATGTGTTACATTACCCTAAAATGGTACCTTATTTATTTTCTCAGTCGTCAAGAAACATCTTATCAAGTGAATTCAAGTCCTGTGGCTGATTGTTTCGGTGATGTTTTGTTGCCTGTAGGCATTACTTAAAGTTCTTTGCAGCGTGCCTTCCATGGCCCCTAGCTGCAACCCCTTTCGTTCCTTTTACTTTACCTCCTTTCATATTCACTTTCTTCCATCTTACTCTCCGCCGTCTCATAAAAGTTGATTCCTAGTGCAACTGCTTTGAGGTTTTTCTCCTGTTACACATTTCAAACTTTTACTGTCAATTTCCATTTCAGCGCTGAATGATCTCACTGGTTCCAGTGTTTGGCCTTTGTCCTAAATTCTATATTCAATTCAATGGTGTTCCTTACTCATTACAACCTTCTTGTTTATTATCTGTTTATTTATTTTCATTTCTATCTTTTCTTAAGGACCACGCTTCGTTGCTGAGATTTTTTTTTTCGTCTCTAAATTCTTATGTTCTTCAGTGACATCCCTTTTATTCAGTCGTGAATTTATCTTCTGTCATATTACCTCCAATCGGTTCTTAGCCACGCAAAATAAGTTTAATCCATCGGGCCAGCCCTAGGAGAGCTGTTAATCAGCTCAGTGGTCTGGTAAAACTAAGGTATACTTAACTTTTTTCATGACAAGGTCCATTAATTTTCGTTTACACATTTTCCAATTCATTTCTGTTGTATATTTGAAGTATTTGCTATAAATCATACCATGTATAATGATTGACTGATTTATAGATTTTACGCATACATGCCAAACCCTGGGGCAACTAAGGCCATTCAGCGCTGAAACGAAAATTGACAGTATGAGGTTTGAAAGGTATAACAGGAGGAAAACATCAAAGCAGTTGCACTATGAATCAATTGTTAGGAGGGGGTGAGGAAAGTAAGATGGCAGAAAGAGAATCATGAAAGGAAGTACAGTAAAAGGAACGAAAGGGGTTGCACCTAGGGGCCTTGGAAGGCACGCTACAAAGAACCATAAGCAATGCCAACAACGCACCGCATGAGGTGCACTGACGGCCCCCCACAACGGGGTAATAACCTCGTATCAGACGTAAAAACTAAGAGCAAGGAAACTCTGTCCTTAACGGGTTTAATGGGAAAGGTCAAGCTGAAAAATTCTTGATTCCCTGTAGATCCCAAACTTCAGGCTTAATTACTGGAGGAGGAAAATTAGGATCCTCGTGGGATCCGGAGCCAAGGTCATGATAAAGAGGTCAAGGGACGACCTCGAAGATTTTCTGATAATGTTCAGGGTGTAATCTGGGTCGTTTAGAGAGAGTTTTGTGGTGAATCTCGAAAGAATACGATTTCTGTTATTATTATTATTATTATTATTATTATTATTATTATTATTATTATTATTATTATTATTATTATTATTAATCAACACACCATCAAGGGTGTCCCTCGTTTATTATTATTATTATTATTATTATTATTATTATTATTATTATTATTATTATTATTATTAATCTGCACATATTTTACGAGGTCAGACCAAATGAGAATCCCAACTCTTACTCAAGGGTAAAATATAGAAAGTATAATAAAAATATTATTATAGCAATTTTAAACTCATAATAAAAACAAACCCACACACGCCTTTCCACATTTCTCATTTCTCATTATTCCTCTATTCATCACGCCCCCTCACTTTCACACTTTTTGCCACTGTTATCACGTATTCTTTCACCCTCAAGCGCCTGCTCCCTTTCTTTATCCTCATGACCAGAAGGAGAGCTCTGAAAGCCTTGGACACAATCTCGAAGCTTGATGAAAATACTCTAGAGATTCTTAAAAATAGGAAGTCGTGGGCTTCATTCGCCTTCATTAAATCCTTTGAGATGTTGCTCCCACCTCTGGGCTCTTCTAATTCCTTCTTCCTCTCATCTGGTTCCTGAAGTTTAGACCAGGACAAATCGGGGCCAGTGGGTCCTCGTAAATAGCCCCAAATTTCGAGATTAATTTCTCATCTCCTGTGCTTTCTGATTAAAGGAGGCTGAGCAGTCGAGCGCAGCCAATGGAGATAGGCCATTGGGCAGCAGTATTGCCAGTCATAATTGTACAAAGACCTTAAGTTGTAGGTCTTCTTCCAACGATTATTATTATTATTATTATTATTATTATTATTATTATTATTATTATTATTATTATTATAAACAGAGGAACTAAGAAATGATGCGGCAAGTGTGGAAGGCCTGCGTTGACCTTTTTTAACATTATTACAATTTTAAAAATTGTTTATTTCAAGGCAAATTTCTACAGTTGTATTTTCCTTATACTTTTTAGTTTTCTGTACAAGAAAACTATTGTGCCGGCTTTGTCTGTCCGTCCGCACTTCTTTCTGTCCGCACTCTTTCTGTCCGCCCTCAGATCTTAAAAACTACTGAGGCTAGAGGGCTGCAAATTACTATGTTGATCATCCACCCTCCAATCATCAAACATACCAAATTGCAGTCCTCTAGCTTTAGTAGTTTTTACTTTATTTAAGGTTAAAGTTAGCCATGATCGTGCTTCTGCCAACGATATAGGATAGGCCACCACCGGGCCTTGGTTCAAGTTTCATGGACCGCAGCTCACACAGCATTATACCGAGACCACCGAAAGATAGATCTATTTTCGGTGGCCTTGACTACATGCTGTAGCGGCTGTACAGAAAACTCGACTGCGCCGAAGAGACTTCGGCGCATTTTTTTCTTGTTAAATTTTTTCTTGAGTAAGAAATGCGGATTCTCATTTGGTTTGATCTCACAAAATGTGTGCAGGTTAATAATAATAATAATATGATATCTTCGTAGGAAAGGCAAGCAAACTGTAACTGAATGACAGCTCATCTTTTTATGAACCTTCAGTCTGCAAGACACCCGACTCCTTAGCGAGACTGGAAAAAGGTGAAAGAACTTTCCAGGCGATGTATGTCCCAATTAAGAAGACAAACTTAGCCCAAGGACGGGCTGGAAGAAACTGGAAGGGAGGGAAGATTATAAAGCAAAGGAAGAGTCGAAATTGTCAATAAGATTCGGCGTATCAGAATTCGCGAAGGAAAATCTAACTTCACAATCCTTGTTTTTTTTGTCAGGGTTATAATTTAAATATTGTAATTGTAATAATTATTAGAGTAAATAGCCTGGAAATTAGTTTTATTTTCATTTTATAATTACATGTACTGTGAGGTAATTCAATACTGATCTCATAGAGGTAATTACTTTTTATATATATATATATATATATATATATATATATATATATATATATATATATATATATATATGTGTGTGTGTGTGTGTGTGTGTGTGTGTGTGTGTGTGTGTATATATATATATATATATATATATATATATATATATATATATATATATATATATATATATATATATATATATATATATATATATATATATATATATAATATTTATATTTATACAATATAAATGCATGTCATTTGCTGACACTATTCAAATCTTATTATGTTTCGCTAAGAGTAATGATCACGTTAAACAAGTAGGCATGAATGATGACAATGTTAAGAGATTAACATAAAATGTTTTATTATTAATATCAAGTTCTTATTAACATTTCCTCATGTCAAGTAAATTTAATAGTCGAAATGAAAACTCGGAATAAAAAATATTGCCTTTTTTTTAATTAGATTACGACCCACCTGTCTAAATTATTGGTGGGAACTGGAATGATATTTATGATACATAAAAATGAAAATATACAACATTGTTCTTTGCATTGCAAGAACGATTAAATCTAAAAGCATACTAATACCTTGGGGCAATATTCATACAGTCATATATTCCTAACAATAATTAATAACAGAGTATTTGCATTCATACAAAACATTATTCGTCTGGATATAAAACATGATGTAATTGAACGATTAACGACAAATATATTACGCTCTTACGTATTAACTAAAAGACCAACATGGCCCAAACGTAATCATAAAGAAATAAAAATATATACAACATCGTATAAAGTTGAACATATGATTATCAAATACCGAGCACGGAGAATGTTGATTTTCGACCTTGCTGATAGGTGGCATAAGGCCGCTCTCCTGTGCTAATCTAGTCATTGATAGCACAGCCAGCCGAATTGGACAGTGCTGCCAATAAAGTGGCAGTAAAAGAGACAAATTACGATTGATACCCCGATAAATATCTCTGGCGTGCTTCGGAAATAAGATGGATGGTGATTTCTGCGCTGCGTTTATTTGCGTTCGTATTTTATTTTTGTTTATTTTCGCATGACTCACATAATCTCATAAAAGGTATTATTATTATTAACTTCAATACTATTTGATTATAGGGAGATGTCACAGGTTTTTTGCCTTGATTAATCAAATACATTTTGTTGGTTAATAATACATTAAAATCTTGTACGGGCAGCATTTTCCCGAGATGTAACCGAATACCGAGACCTTTCCTTGAAAAAAGCGGGACGCCATATCTTAAAAACTAACCATAGAATTTTCTTAAAAATTATCTCATTTTGTTTCCCACACCCGAATCTCTCACGAAACTGGAACATATCCTAACCCATCCACACCTGACCTAACCTTAACCTATGGCAAAAAAAATGGGGCTGGTGCAATACTCGCATGCATCTCAGGAATTTGCGTACTGGCAGAGATATTCAAAGCTTCATTTCACTGTTCTTCTAATCAGTTAACACAGCGTATTTATTCAAAGTGCGATCTGAGGAGATTACTACTGAGACGAATATATCTCGTCTTTGAAAACGCTAAAATGATATGAAACTGGAAAGGAAATTAGGATAAAAAAAGATAATGGAGTTGCTCCCTAGGTTTTCTAGCAGTTATATCGAAAAGTTTAACGTGAAAGAACGTATGTTCTCTGACAGTTATTTCAAAACGTTTAACTTTAAAAATAATGTTTTCTGACGGTTATTTCAAAACGTTTAACGTAAAATAAAGTATGTTTTCTGATGGTTATTTCAACATTTTCTAGCAGTTATATCGAAAAGTTTAACGTGAAAGAACGTATGTTTTCTGACAGTTATTTCAAAACGTTTAACGTAAAAAAACGAATGTTTTCTGACGGTTATTTCAAAACGTTTAACGTAAAAGAAAGTATGTTTTCTGACGGTTATTTCAAAACGTTTAAGGTAAAAAAAAAATTATATTTTCTGACGGTTATTTTAAAACGTTTACCGTAAAAGAAAGTGTTTTCTGACGGTTATTTCAAAACATTCAACGTAAAAAATCCACAGACGTATGAGCATTACTATCTACCTTCAATCTCCCCCCTCCCCCTTTTCTCCCCTCCCCCTCTCCTCTCCCTCCCCATCCCCTACCCTACCCCCCCCTCCCCTCCCCTCTTCTCTCCCTCCCCTGCCTACTTGATCTTTCACTTGACAAAGCCCTGAGACTATCTCGGCTTTACCTGTTCTGGGGGTCCAAAGGTCACCTTAAAATTGCAATTTCAATTCCCTGGCGATCCAGAGGAAGGAGAATTATTTCATCCCCCTTAAAAATGTTTTACCTTCACGGATGGCCGCACTTCAAAGCAAAAAAAAAAAAAAAAGATCCCAGCAAAATATTTCATACGTAATAAAGACTGGAATTTCTCGATTTTTTTTATTTTTTTACTGGGAAGGGAAACAAGGAAGTTTATGAAAATAAACTTTCAGATGAAGAGTCGAGTTTTTATGTAGCTTGCAGTTGAATAGATAAGTGGAACCTTGTTGGAAGTGGGCCACGCTTACAACTGTCCCAAAACAAGAGGAAGAGAAAGTGCGAGTATCATGATCAGGAATGATAAGATTAAAGGATATATTCACCAACGTATCGAAGAAAATAACGATAATGAAAGTTGTTGTTATTATGATTATTATTATTATTATTCAAAATATGAACTCTATTCATAGGAGACAAGCCGCAGGGGCCATTGACTTGAAATTCAAGCTTCCAAAGAGCATGGCGTTCATTAGATAGAAGTAACAGAAGGTAATAGGACATACAGAAAGAAAGAAAAGACCACTTATTAAAAATTAGAAAAAAAAAATAAATTAACAAATCAACATCACTAGAACTTCTCCATTTCAATATAATTTTTCACAGTTTTTTATTTCACTCCAACGGTTATTACTGTTTATACTTTGTAATTCTCACGGGTGCTTTGAC
>NC_089799.1:3634705-3639705 GCF_040412425.1 Macrobrachium rosenbergii
TTAGGCTAAAGGCCAAGCGATGGGACCTATGAAGTCATTCAGCGCTGAAGATGCTGTTGAAACAATTGTTAGGAGAGGGTTGAGGAAAGTAAGATGGAAGAAAGAGAATATGAATGGAGGCACAGTAAAAGGAATGAAAGCGGTTGCAGTTAGGGGCCGAAGGGACGCTGCAAGGAACCTTAAGTAATGCGCACAGTGTCCAATTCATAATGCATATGGTCAAGTTCTATGAAAAGTGGGATATTTACCTGCATTCTATGTACACAATTCTTACGGGATTATTAATTATATATATTGCTAAAACATTGCAACAGCGTAGCCTGAATGGGACACTTGCTGAAAAATCATGCACCTTTAACAGACACATTCATAATTACACTCAGCTTTTACATTAAGCTCTTCCAATTTCTCATTATCTGAGATCAGTCTCTCTTTTATATTTCATATCCAGTCACGCGAAATAATCCCTTCCATCGACGCGTAACTAATTGCTCTGTATACGGCACTTATACATCACCTTTTATTTTAATATTCATCGACACATTACCCCTTTCTTAACACTTTCGTCCACGCAGTAAACCTAATTTTACCCCTGAATGGTGCCATTACTACTCTGTTACAATTCTCCTTGCAGTTTAAGAATTTACTGAAATTTTTATCTATTTATTTATTTTTTGTTAATTTATTTTTTTCTTTTATAATATATGGTCTCTTCTTTCTGTATTTCCTTCTACCTCCTGTTACTTACAATGAACACCATTTTCTTTGGAAGCTTGAATTTCAAGCCAGTAGCCCCTGTGGGCTCGTTCCTTATGAATAGGGTTTATCTTCTAAATAATAATAATAATAATAATAATAATAATAATAATAATAATAATAATAATAATAATAATAATAATAATAATAATAATAGTAAAAGGTGGATTTCTATTAGCTGGGAAAATCTTTCAATAAAAAAAAAATTTAATTTAATATAAGGTTTGTATAATTAATAAATAAAGTGGCTTGTGCTGTAAAGTCAAGGTCAGTGTTGAGATCGTAATAAGAGGTCACAGGTCAAATAATTACTTCACCTTGGTATAATTTTATATAAAATGTATACCTTATATCTGGGATTTGGAATCTACATATGAAGTTAATGTGAGGAGTGGGTTCAGTGCCAAAGATTGACCTAATACTCATGGGTCAAAGGTCAAATATGAATTTAACAATGACCATAGCTTTAGATAACAAATGAAGCTAATGTTAGGTAGGAGTGGGATCAGTGTCAAGAATTGACCCTATACAAAGAGTTCAAAGGTCAAATAAAAATTTAACACTGACCAAAACTTTAGATCTATATGAATCATCCGCTACTTATGCAGATGTGCCAAATTAGGTCACAGTCAAGGTCAAACCTAGAGGTTAAAGGTTAATAAAGAACTTATCTTATCCCCTAAGTTTCGAAGTATATGAGACTTGTCTTCATATATAGCATGCGTAACCCCTTAATAACGTTCGGTTGCAAAGAGAGGTGAATGTCATTGTCTTACTTAGAAGTCGAAGGTCAAAGGTCAAGGTCAAACAAGAATTTGACTTAAGCCATAACAATTCGGGAACATTATTCATGGGTTTACAGTTTGGACAATGGTCGGGAATAATATTTGTATATGGAATATGCACAATAGTTGTTGGCTGAAATTGTTTTTCATTTTTCCCCATCCTGTCGTCTGCACACACAAACATATATGTTTGAATATTTATATACATAAATATATATACATGTATATATACATACATAAATAATATATATATATATACAGTATATATATATATATATATATATATATATATATATATATATATATATATATATATATATATACAGTATATATATGTGTATATATATACATGTATATGTGTGTGTATGTGTGTATGTGGGCGTGTGTGTGGTGTATGCATGCTTGCACATAATTGCGTTTGTGAGCGAATGTGGTTTTATGTGTGTATACGAAGAGAAGGAGACCAACGGATAAAAAGATTTGAAGAAGGAATCTGTGCCTGATCCTCAATATTCGCAGCCCTATGAGGAGAGAGAGAGAGAGAGAGAGAGAGAGAGAGAGAGAGAGAGAGAGAGAGAGAGAGAGAGAGAGATCAGATCACATTGCGCCGTGAAAGCATCTGATATAACAGTAAACCAAATATCAGAGAATAAGGAATACAAAGAATCTTACCAAAAAAAAAAAAAGAGGAAATCGAACAAAGAATGAAGTGGTGGAAAAAAGAAAGGAGAAAACATCCGCTTAATAGAAAACAATATGAGGAAAGGATAAAAATAAATTCACAGAAATCACCCAGAGAAGAGAGAGAGAGAGAGAGAGAGAGAGAGAGAGAGAGAAATACCCTCGAATGACTGGCAGAAATAAAGTGAATCTGGATCTCCTCAGAAATTCCTTCCTCCCAGATTCTCAAGGATGTCGTTTTCTTTATCTCCCTCTTGCATCCCTCTTGCATCCATCCCCTTCTTTATCTCGTCCTGTTTATTTTCTGGTCATCGTCACGACGGTCGTACAGTAAAGAAGATTGGTATGCAAATGAAGTTATTCGGAGTACCGTAGGAAATAGATAAATGACGAAAAATCGCTATGGACCGCAATCTTTGTTTTTTTTATTAACTCTCTCTATGCAAACTACAGCTATGAATACATAAATAAATAGACAAATAAAAATCCCAATAACCTGTAATCTCTCTCTCTCTCTCTCTCTCTCTCTCTCTCTCTCTCTCTCTCTCTCTCTCTCTCTTTTATGAAACATTTAAAGGAAGATAGCAGCCATAAATAGGCTATACTAAAATATCCGAGTAACCTGTAATCTCTCTCTCTCTCTCTCTCTCTCTCTCTCTCTCTCTCTCTTGAGACAACGTAAACGTAAATTTACATACAAGTGACCTGTTTTTGATAAGATTTTTGAAAGTAAAAACAACCTCTAACGTAATCTCCTGTTACGTGACCATCAATGTATTTACTTCCATTTTCCTACATAATTTGCAATGCCCTTGCATCCTCTTTACTCTCTTGCGTCTCTCCCTTGTATCCCCTCACGTTGTTGCGTCGTTTTCTTGTATCCCCATACTCTCTTGCGTCTCCCCTTGTATCCCCCGCCCCGAATCTCCTTTGTGTCCCCTTACTCGTTTGCGTCTTTCCCATAGCATCCCCTTACTCTCTCTCACGTCTCCCCTTGTATCCTATCACTCTTCTGCGTCTTTTTACCTTGTGCCCCCCCCCTCGCTCTCCTGCGCCCCACCTTTGTATCCCCGTACCCTGTTGCGTTTTCCTTTGTATCCCCCTACTTCTCTTTGAGTCTCTCCCCTGTACCCACCCAGCTCTCTCTGCGTGCCCCTTGTATCACCTTACTCGCGTGCGCGTCTCTCTTGTATCCCCAATACTCTCGTACGTCCCTCCTTTGTACCCCCTTGATTTCCTGCGTCCCTCCCTTGTATCCCCATACTATATAGAGTCTCTCCCTTGTACCCCCCTCACCATCCTGCGCCCTCCCTTGTATCCCCCTACTCTCTTGTGTCTTTCCCTTGTACCCACTTGCCCCTACCCTCCTGCGTCTCTCCCTTGTACCCCCTTACTCTCCTGCATATCCCCTTGTACCCCTTACTCTCCTGCATATCCCCTTGTATCCTCTTACTCTCCTGCTTCTCTCCCTTGTATCCCCTCCCCTTGAAGTTGTCTCTCCGAGAATTTCCCCTCAATTGGAGGATGATTAACCTCGTTCAAGTGCTATGTCCATTTAGAGCAACACGAACGTGCCCTCTGTCTTCGTGACTAATTGAGGGTGGGAATCGAATTCGTATAAGTGAACATCTAGAATTATTTTATTTTATTTTATTTTTTTTGCTGTGAAATAAAATATTTAAAATAATTTTATAGGTGAAGATGCTCGTTGGAAATGTTGCATAGGCACCTGGTTTAATAATTATTGTTTAGACGATTATTATTATTATTATTTTTATTATTATTATTATTATTATTATTATTATTATTATTATTATTATTATTATTATTATTACTATCGCTGAAGGGGCATATTGGAAAATATACATAAGCTCCTGGTATTATTATTATTACAGAGAGACAATAACATATAAAGCTGTAGATTTTTTACTACTATTATTTTTCGACTATTATTATTATTATTATTATTATTATTATTATTATTATTATTATTATTATTATTATTATTATTATTATTATTATTATTACTGGTACAGGTCATTCAACACCAGCCCTTAATTTGAAAATTAAGATAAAATTCTGCGACACGACTTGACAATTGATATATACCTCAGCCACAATAAGCATTGCCTGCATTGGATGTAGGTATCTCAGCCATCTAATATATGAACATCAGCTTTACCCTATTCACAGGGGAATAGGGAAATAATCCCCACCTTCCCCCTTCCACCACCATTCCCATAACCCTCCTACCCTGATAGACCTGGTAATGACCAGAACGCCTCACCAGCGCTACCATCTTGGGTCTCATTTATTGATCTGAGATGAGGTCATTACCACCAATTCGACAATTCCGGGTCAAGGATCAAACCCTGATTCTGCCATTATGGGATGAAGGTGCATTTGCCTTGTCCAAGGTTATCAGAAATGATTTAAAACATTACGAAAATTACTTATCTAGTATATTTTTCAACCTCTAACACTGTTCAGCACATATATAGACAATTCATGACTTTTAATTTTCGTTATTATTATTATTATTATTATTATTATTATTATTATTATTATTATTATTATTATTATTATTATTAAAGCATACCCAAAGTAGCATGAGTCTCGATATGGAGAAACAAATAAAGCTATAGATTTATTTTAAAAATATATTTGTACTCATACATACCTGTGGATTTCCTTCTCATTAATAATAATAATAATAATAATAATAATAATAATAATAATAATAATAATAATAATAATAATAATATTATTATTATTATT
>NC_089799.1:3642205-3654705 GCF_040412425.1 Macrobrachium rosenbergii
TAATAAGAATCTAAAAAAGAAGAGATCACTTATTACAAAAGAAAATAAAAAGATAAATTGATAAATTAATAAACAGAATAAAATATAAATGAATAATTAAAATACAAAGGAATTGTAAAATCAATTTTCCACCTGTAACTTTCCACCTACTTAGGTACAGAAAAAGCTCCTACAATAAGTTTTATAGTTTTGTAAGACGTCAACAAAATCTGCTGATATATCTTTATTTTGCTGTGGAAGCTATATATCCTCATGGCTAATCATGTTAAGACTTATTTTCGTGCTGAGTTAATATAACAAAGCGATGTCTTTGTAGTTCAAACGTTTTGAAAATGTTACTAACTTTATCCCTTTTCTTCCTCAAAATTGATTAGCAAAATCTTCTTTATTCAATTTTCGTAAATGATTCTTCTTTCCTTTTTTTTGTAATTGAATAACAAAAACAAATTGTTTTGCCATGTCAGAATTACAACGTAAACCCCGCTGACGTTTTGACACTCATTATAAGCTCTGCTGTCAACCATCTAACTGTCTGGAAACAATAGATATTCAATTCACAATATTGGAATGAAATTTAAAACCCTAGATGGAATTCCACTTTACTACTTTACCTTCATAGTTCTGAAGGGAATAAAAGTTTATAATTAGCTTATTATAATAAAATTATAGTTTTCTGCTTTATTGCGGGCAACAGTTATTGAGAATACAGGTTTCATTAGTCGCATAACTTCTGTTAATCCTACTGTTAATCAGATCACCTCTGGGTTTCACATTAAGATATAATTAGTAGTCGCGTGAAAACAGCTATAAAACTATTTATACTAAATCCTCAATAAGCCCTTGACAAGACTGAAAGTTCAGGCTGAACTCCACAGCTTTATCCAGGCAGAGATGTACCCAGTTGTACTAATTCAGTGCTTGAAATTGCGTTAAATACCTTCCCTGGTCATAATAATTAAATGGTTAATATCTTTTGAACATCAATATGACATCATGATGACGAAATTGCCCTTTGAAAAAAGTAATCCAAGCGTTCTGTAACATCTGATTCTTTGTAAAAAGTAATCCATGCATTCTGTAACACCTGATTCTTTGGAAAAAAAAAAAAAAGTAATCCATGCCTTCTGTAACATCTGATTCTTTGAAAAAAAGTAACTCATGCCTTCTGTAGCATGTCTGATTCTGTCTTAACTGAATAAAATAGGTCACTTTAGCTACTATGCAATGGTATTTGGTACGTGGAGACTGGTATGGAATGTACGCAATTTCTGAGTGGTAGATTTTGTATGCCTGTATTTGTATACATCGAAGATGCAATGCATTACTACCCTAAAACAATTCTCCTTGTATTTTATAATTTACATACATGTTTACCTATTTATTTATCAATTTCTTCATTTATTTTTTTCTTTTCTAAAAACTGATCTATTCTGTTTGTATTTCCCATTACCTTCTGTTACTTCTGTCAAATAACACCTTAATATTCTTTGGAAGCTTGAATTTCAAGTCAATGGACCCTATGGTGGGCTTTTTCCACGTGAGTAGAGTTCAACTTCTGGCTAACAATAATAATGCTGTATTAATCTCATACACACATCTTATAAACTTCATGGGTTTATTGAAAATAAAATCACGTTTTATTCCTCGCAAGAAATAAGGTTTACTTTCGAAAACACGTCATAATATACGCCAATTGTGACAGCTGGAAATAATGATTTGACAGTCGAGTTAAAAATTCTATTTTATTTGACGACCGTCAACAAATGATTTATCAATTGCGATGGCCGTAATTTTTGACTTTTACATTCCAGTTCACCCAAAACGCGAAAGTACGACGAATATTTCTTTCCAATAAATCAATATGTAAATTTCATTATTCTCACTGGAAATGACGTACAGTAGATTTTTCGAGCTCGAAATTAATAAAACAGACTCTTTTCTCATAAATTCTT
Organism: Macrobrachium rosenbergii; assembly: GCF_040412425.1. Lineage (NCBI taxonomy): Eukaryota > Metazoa > Arthropoda > Malacostraca > Decapoda > Palaemonidae > Macrobrachium > Macrobrachium rosenbergii. The sequence continues at coordinate 3,644,158 of NC_089799.1, forward strand.
TTGGAAACGATTCGGGATTTATTTTTTGTAAACGCGCGAACTCTGGCTGTCGCGAATTGTAATGTTATACTATGCTGATGCTTTCCGAGTGTCGTCTCATTCCTAAATGTAGAATTAAGGATTAGGTGAGTTTGCCATTACTTAATCCTTCACTGCTTCCTTTTATTCAATTTTTTTATTTATATATTTTATATATATTTCGATACATACACACACACACACACACACACACACACACACACACACACACACACACACACATATATATATATATATATATATATATATATATATATATATATATATATATATATATATATATATATATATATATTTATATACATACATACATATATATATGTATGTGTGTATATGTATGTATGTATGTATGTGTATGTGTGTGTGTGTTTATCCCACTCCTACAGATTATATTCCGCTTATATAATCATTTTCTTCAGAACTGAGCTGGAATGTTTTCCAATAATATTCAAAATAATGTTTCATTTGCTCACGAGAAACTTCATTCGCGCAATCATGTTGCTAAAATGGTGTACTATGAATAATATTGCACTGTGTGGGCAGTCCGTTAAGTGAACAGAATCATTTGCATTCATCTATTCACATTTTGTGTTAAAGACCTCTGCATTTGCATAATGGTGTATATTACCCACGCCGGGACAAAAGCACTTCTTATTTAAGTACGTATGAAAGCGAGAATAACATTTGATCCCCATACGTATGACCGGGTGATAATAGCATTTGTATTTTGACATGGTTCCTATGCAGGGGTAATGAAACATAATTAAATGTGCAGATATATACCAGTATATTTCCACGATGCATGCAACAGTATGGGGGTACACATGCCACATATTTCCACAATGAATATATAACTATATGGGGGGTACGCACGCATACATTTTGCGATACACATCACACACCGTGACTGCATCCCCATGAATACGCATGAATGCACTCGCGGTGCATATTCCGCATGCAGATTTATTCCGGTCGAATTTAAAGAGACCCGCATTCATTTATTCAGACAGGTATACATATCCATATATACGTATGTGTTGCCGCCAGTGTGCATATGGAGACACATGCATTAATTCCTGCCGGCACGTAATTATGCACGGCAGATACTGGATATCAATTTAATATACCAAGGGTAATGCACGTTCTGATAATGCCTTTCATGCTGTTCGCCCGGCGGAACACTGCTGTTTTCATTCGCTGCACGCGATAATGCTGTTTGCGAATGCATTATTCCCGCGCTAATTCTGCCTTCGGAAATATTCATGGCTAGCTTGATGTAATGCAGATACTGATGTGATGCTGTGAGTCTGTAATGAAGCGGGTCTCGAGAGAATGGTTTCATCTGATTCCCGGTTTTCTCCTGATTTCTTCGATTCGTCTCTCCGTTCGCGGATTTGTCTCGATATCAACCCAAAACGGATTTATGTATATATCAATTCAGACGCTTTTAGTTTTCTGTATAAGAAAACTATTGTGCCGGCTTTGTCTGTCCGTCCGCACTTTTTCTGTTCTCACTATTTTCTGTCCGCCCTCAGATCTCAAAAACTACTGAGGCAAGAGGGCTGCAAATTGGTATGTTGATCATCCACCCTCCAATCATCAAACATACCAAATTAAAGCCCTCTGTTAGCCATAATCGTGCTTCTGGCAACGATATAGGATAGGCCACCAACGGCCCGTGGTTAAAGATTCATTGTCCGCGGCTCATACAGCATTATAACGAGACCACCGAAAGATAGATCTATTTTCGGTGGCCTTGATTATACGCTGTGGCGGCTGCACAGAAAAATCGATTGCGCCGAAGACTCAAACTACTACTCCAAATCTACTAATCCAGTTTCAAGACGAATATGTTCTTGAATTCTTTTATAAATCTGGTTTGTCCTTTAAAGCAAATGTCACTCTTACCTTTATGTCAGTCCAAATGTTTTTCTTCCTCAAGTTAATCTATATCTACTGTCCTTTAATCCTTCGGGCCAGCCCTAGGACAGCTGTTAATCAGCTCAGTGGTCTGGTTAAACTAAGGTGTACTTTTGATCCAGTTTCCCTACAAATATCTTTCCTTTATTTCTTCTATAAATCTAATCTATATTAATCCAATTTCCTTAATTTCGTTTATAAATCTAGTTTTATCATTTAAAGCCAATGTCCCTCTTACAGATTTTCATTATGAGATATATAGAATTCTTTTTCCTAATTTCTATAAAGCTCTATATATCAGTCCAAACGTTTTTTATTCAAAATATTCTATATCTACTAACCTTTCATTTCTTTTATGAATCTAGTTTTTATTATTTAAAGACAATATCCCTCTCCAGGATTTTCATTGTGAAATATATACGATACTTTTTCTTAATTTCTCTAAAGCACTTCATATAATCATTAGCAGGTTCACCATTAGAAATATATTATCTATTTGAAGTATTCTCAGATGTTTCAGTTTATCCATTTCTTTACTTCTCTGGTAGCTAAAATAGCCATAAGCTGCATTCGGTTGAAATCACTGATGTATTTGTTGCCAAAGTATTGCTGTGTATTCTTGTAAACAATCACAGTCTATTGTGCTACTTATTCATTCACCTGCAGGTACTTCCAAACAGTTTGTATTTATCTATTTACTTACTTATTATCTAATCTATTTTTTATTTATTTTCTTTATTCATGTCATTCCTGTCTTCCTACATTGCTATGGCTGAAATTTCCCGATATTATAACATCAAGGCATTTCTGCATTCACTCGAAGTATAATGTTGCATAACAACTTCACTATTATTTTTCTTTTTGACAGTTTAATCATCCTTGGAATGGCATCACGATTAGTTTTGTTGTTGTGAAATAGCTGGGCTTAATGATGATGCAATTCTTCATACCAATGTAATTTGCAACGCTTTGCTGCAGTACTTAACGAGTTGCTCTCTCTCTCTCTCTCTCTCTCTCTCTCTCTCTCTCTCTCTCTCTCTCTCTTTTAAAGTAGAATAGGCTTCTCCCGCTTCGCTATCATATCCCATGACTTGCTTAAAACAAGTGTTGTTACACGCGCACATTATCTCTCTCTCTCTCTCTCTCTCTCTCTCTCTCTCTCTCTCTCTCTCTCTCTCTCTCTCAGGTGGAACAGACTTCACGTTTGTTTCCAAAATAGTTCACGACTTGTATAAAACAGTTGATGGTACTCACGTATAATCTCTCTCTCTCTCTCTCTCTCTCTCTCTCTCTCTCTCTCTCTCTCTCTCTCTCTCTCTTTTCCCAAACTACAATAGACTTCACGTTTGTTTCCAAAAGAGTTCACGACTTGTATTAAACAGTTGTTGGTACACGCGCATAACACACACTCTCTCTCATTCCCTTCAGACAGTGAATGAAGTTAATAAATTGCTCATAACTCTAAAGGAAAGTTTGAGGAGACGGTCACACATTTCCTCAGCCCTTTTAATCTCTTCATTAAGTTGACCAAGATGACTGGAGAGACTCTCCCTTACGACGTCATTCAATTAACCCCACTCACTCTGACCCTCTTCCCAATCTCAGAGTTATTGCTCGAACAACGAAACTGCTTGAAATAATCTGTTTTGACCATAATTTAACCTCAATTGAACTCCGAGAGTAAGCTGACGTCAGTTTAAGATACGACAAGATTTGGCTGTTTTGATTACTCATTCTGATATATCACTTGATATCCCTTAATTCTTTGTCTCTCTCGTAATATAATGTAATTGGTTTTAATTTGATGATTTTCAATCGTAATTGATTTTAATTTAATGGATAGGTTTTAATTTAATGATTTTTAATCGACATTTCTTTGTTTTGATTACTCATTCTGATATATCTCTTGATATCCCGTAATTCTTTCTATCTTTCTCGTAATATGACGTAATTGGTTTTAATTTAATGATTTTCAATCGTAATTGGTTTTAATTTAATGATTTTTAGTCGTAACTGGTTTTAATTTAATGATTTTTAATCGACATTTCTTTGTTTTGATTACTCATTCTGATATATCTCTTGATATCCCTTAATTCTTTCTATCTCTCTCTCGTAATATACCGTAATTGGTTTTAATTGAATGATTTTTAAAGGTGTACGTTGTCATTATTTCCCTGTTTCAGTAATGGATTCAATCGTATGAAATTGGTTATTTAATCCTGGCGTGTATCTTTGTCTCTATATTTGTGAATGAAATTGACTATTACCTTTCAAGATGTTATGGAGTGAGATTGAGAATACAATATTCAATTATATAATAAAATAGATTTTGTTGACCACTAGCAGTTTTGTGTAAATATAAATGAATGAAGTCGAAATTGAATACGAGTCTTTAATAAAATAAAATAAAAGTCACTGTATAATAGTGAAGACTGCACAGGTGCTTAGGTGAAATTTAGAGTAAAATGTAGACAAAATATATTTTATTTCCCTGCAGCAGTTGTCTTCAAACATAAATAAATGAACTGGTAATACAATGAGTTAAGGTTTTCAATCAAGTCAAATGAATAACATTAGGTGATGTGAATAATAATAATAAGGATTACAGTGTCCTCGAGATTCCTAATTTTGATGAAAAACTAAAAAGAAAAAGAATTTTTTTCCACCCAGATTTACCAGCGAGCAAGAACTCATCACGGAAAGAGGGAAAAAGTTTTCAATGTCCAGAGAAAAAAGAAAAAATGGTCATGAAATTCAGTAAACACAGGAAATCCTATTGTGGACATTGCTCACCAGGTGGAAAGGTCCTTTTTACCGCTGATTATGCTTTTTTTTCTTTTTTTGCTATTTTAACTGCCAGTTTCTGACCCAACTGTGACTCTCGCCATTTGTTGCTTGCGGTGTATTGCTGATGTCTGCCAAAAACCATGGTTGATAACAAAAACATATATGTATATATATATATATATATATATATATATATATATATATATATATATATATATATATATATATATATATATATATATATATATATATATATATATATATATATATATATATATATAATATATATATATATATATATATATATATATATATATATATATATATATATATATATATATATATATATATATATATAAACATATGTGTATGTATGTATATGTATATAAAGACATTCTGTTTCTCTACATGTACACACTTCCACAGTTTTTGAATCATCTGTCCAATAACTATATTATCACATCTCTCTATAGCTCCCATTTTCAACTGCCTTTCCTCTTCACACTACACATACTACACAAGTTCATCCAAGCAACTTCTACGCCTTTACTCTTATTTTGAATTCAACTTGCTCAACGATTCTTTCATGCATTCTCTCATTTTTCTTTCCATTAGGTTTCTATGGACCTCATTCACTTTCAACCTGCTTCTCTGATTAACACAAAATATTTTGACCTGCCGCTGCAGTTTTCCTCCTCTTTCACCAACCAAAGCCATCATCTGCAAACATAACCCAGTCATCTTTTCATTCAGGACTCTACGCCTTATCCAGTCACTCTGAAATTTCCCTCTTAAACCTTCGTATTAAAACCAGTAAACAGAGGTTCTCATACCTTGATAGCTTAACGCGAACTCTACTCTTCCCATGAGATACTTTTATGTGTTCTCAACAAATTACTATTTGCACCGAGCGTCCAAGACACCACTTACATAATATCCTGTTCAGTTCTTTCAAAATCTTTGTGTAGGTCAATCTAGGGCAGTAATTTCTTTACCATTTACTCTCTAACTTGCCATACTGTATTTTCTGGTAAATACTTTTGTCAGTTAACTGTCCTCCATCTCTCTCTCTCTCTCTCTCTCTCTCTCTCTCTCTCTCTCTCTCTCTCTCTCTCTCTCTCTCTCTCTCTCTCTATATATATATATATATATATATATATATATATATATATATATATATATATATAAATATAAATATATATATATATATATATATATATATATATATATATATATATATATATATATATATATAGATATATATATATATATATACATATATATATATATAGATATATATGTATATATATACATATATATATATTTATATATATATATATATATATATATATATATATATATATATATATATATATACATATATATATATATATATATATATATATATATATATATATATATATATATATATATATATATATATATATATAGAGAGAGAGAGAGAGAGAGAGAGAGAGAGAGAGAGAGAGAGAGAGAGAGAGAGAGAGAGAGAGAGAGAGAGAGATGGAATACTGCATATATTGTATACACACACACGATTGTCGAATGTATGCATATGCATCTACGCACGTATGCATATGTGCGCGTGTTTCTACGCGTGCATACTCCAACCCAGAAAAATTTCACCGTCCAGTTTCCCCTAACTTTTGGAATACATTCCCTCATCAGAGAAACTAATATCCGCAGGACATAAAAGAGGATAATAATTCTCGGCTTGGAACGCCTGGCCTCGGTCTCACGTCTAAGGGAATCTGATTCCAAGCACTGTAAGACTTTTAGCCGCCGAGAAAGACTGAAAAAAAGTTTAATTCGGCTTATGCGTTCTCATCCCCAGATGAAATGAGATGAAGTACCGAATGCGAAATGAAACCCCGCCTGGTCCTTCTGCTGCCGTGATGCTATTCCGGAGACTGTTTTGCTAATGGATGTAATGGATGAAATTGGAATTGGAATCTGCAATTTAGGCCAAAGGCCAAGCGCTGGGACCTATTACTGTATGTCACTCAGCGCTGAAAGGGAAATGAGAGCAAACGAGTAAAAAATGCGCTACCGAGTTTTCTGTACAGCGTATAATGCTGTATGAAACTTTCAGCCACTGCCCATGAAACTCTCAGCCGCGGCCCCATGAAACTTTCGGCCACGGCCCGGTGGTGGCCTGTGTCGTTGGCACCTATAGGGTTGCCAGATACACGATCATGGCTAATTTTAGCCTTAAAGAAAATGAACACTACTGAGGCTAGAGGGCTGAAATTTGGTATGTTTGGTGACTGAAGGGTGGATGATGAACATACCAATTTGCAGCCCTATCGCCTCAGTGGGTTTTATGATATGAGGGCGGACAGAAAAAGTGGGGACGGACAGACAAATATCCATCTCAATAGTTTTCTTTTACAGAAAACTAAACAAATGTACTTTTCATGCTGAGGACTTTACTGTCACTCCTTTTGTACTTATTTTATTTTGTTTTTGGTTTCGTCCTCACCCTCTCTCTCTCTCTCTCTCTCTCTCTCTCTCTGATGGAGAAGTGGTTGGGCGATCACCTCACAAACTGATCGACCAGCGTTCGATTCCCTAATATCCATTACGTCTCGGTTGACCTAAACTAAATTGTGAATTATATATCTAGTAGTCAGTCGAATGCCTGGACAGCACCTGAGAGAGAGAGAGAGAGAGAGAGAGAGAGAGAGAGAGAGAGAGAGAGAGAGAATTATTTACGAGCATGCCATTTAAACGACGAGGTAACACTTACTCATTTGAGGTGAAGCAATTCATATGACCTTTTCTCTCTCTCTCTCTCTCTCTCTCTCTCTCTCTCTCTCTCTCTCTCTCTCTCTCTCTCTCTCTCACAAACAATGTCCAATTACCATCGCTTTTAAATTTTGCAACTTGCCTATTTATTTACTATGTATTTATTTTCTCAATATTATTCTTGACTTACGTCGTTTGTCATTTTCATACATATTTATTATATGTCAGAGTTATTGCATGCTAATAGCCTAAGTTGGCTATTTAAGAGGAATATCCTCCAGAGGAATTTGAAGCTGTAATTCTATGCAAATTGAATATTGTTTTGCTTAAGATCATTAGCATACCAAATTGATAAATTTACATGAAGTCATGTGTTCCAAGATCAGTATATATAATTTCTTGAGTATCTGGCCATGTGCAAGAACAACTGTGTTTTTGCTCAGTATATAATTTCCTGAGCATCTGGACATGTGCAAGAGGAACTGAGCTTTTGCTCAGTATATAATTTCCTGAGCATCTGGACATGTGCAAGAGGAACTGAGCTTTTGCTCGGTATATAATCTCCTGAGCATTTGGACATGTGCACGAGCAACTGTGTTTTTTCTTTGCTAAAAATTATTCAACGGAATTTAATTCCATCCCAGAATTCCATCGCATTATATTCACAATTGGTGTCCCTGGTCTTTTATGAAATAAGGCGGAGCTGAAACACAAAACTTCATTAAAATTTTCATTAAGTCAATAGGAATTTCGCGGAACAAATTCCGCCCGTACTCGCCAAAGTTAATTGAGGTAACATTCGTCACTGCCATTGTCTGGGCGAATATTAAATATCCTTTAAAAGACAAATCGTCGCGGAAATTGGAACATCCGTTAATGAGAATCGCTGTTCAAAAAGTGACTGCTGGGATGATCTGACTTCGTTTTAATGAAGTCTTTTAATGAAGGCCTTTTCATGTGTTAGATGTGCTATATGTCCTCTCAGATATGATAATTGGGAATTTAAGGCCCCTAACTCGCCAAAATAGTAAAGGGAAATCAAACCCCCTAATCGACAAAATAGTAATGGGAAATCAAACCCCTAACTCGTCAAAATGGTAATGGGAAATCAAACCCCCAAATCGCCCAAATGAAAATGGGAAATTAAACCCCAACTCGCCAAAATGGTAATGGGAAATTAAACCCCTTAACTCGCCAAGATGGTAATGGGTAATCAAACCCTCAAATCGCCCAAATGATAATGGGAAATTAAACCCCCTAACTCGCCAAGATGGTAATGGGAATTCAAACCCTCAAATCGCTCAAATGATAATGGGAAATCAAACCCCTAACTCGCCAAGATGGTAATGGGAAATCAAACCCCCAAATCGCCCAAAATTGTAATGAGAAATTAAACCCCCTAATTCGCTAAAATGGTAATGGGAAATCAAACCCCTAAATTGCCAAAATGATAATGGGAAATTAAACCCCCAAATCGACAAAATGATAATGGGAAATTAAACCCCTAACTCGCCAGAATGATACTGGGAAATCAAACCCTTAACTCGCCAAAATGATACTGGGAAATCAAACCCCTAACTCGCAAAAAATGATACTGGGAAATCAAACCCCTAGCTCGTCAAAATGATACTGGGAAATTAAACCCCATAACTCGCCAAAATGGTAATGGGAAATTAAACCCTCAACTTGCCAAAATAATAATGGGAAATTAAACCCTCCCACCTAACTCGCAAAAGTGAAAATGGGAAATCAAACTCACTAAATCTAGGCTTGCGAAAACATTCGAAAATAAAAAAAATAAACAATTTCTTTGCGTATTCCAAAGCCTTTGATCTGCTTACTCGTTTTCTTCTTCTACCTATTATCATTTTAGAATTTGGAACGCATTCCAATGAAAGGTCTGCAATTACTGGAGTTGTCGTGATCGTGATACTGGCACTAATTATAAAAGCGGTGGTCATTATTCGTTCGCCCTTTGATAATATATACCGAGGAATTTCGAATATCTGAAATGTAACTGAACTATTTTTGGCATAGAGAGCTTCATGTCAGGTCTTAATAGGACAGTGAACAAAGGATGTACAGAAACAAGGCTTAGGATTTCTTCATCTTTTTTTCAAAATCTGTACTGATGTACCCGGAAGTTAAATCTACCCTTATAATGGCCTCAGAACTTGAGAGTTAGGTTAGTAATGTTTTTGTCAATGCTCTTTAACGTTTCAAATATAAGATAATTACTACTGGAAAATATCTTTACGCAAAATAGTCACAATTAAAACTGATTAAACACACAGATGCACAAGACACAAAATTGAAAGTAATTCATGCATATAGTTTTCAGTCAAATGTTTACGATATTTCTTAATACGGGTTTCCTTTCCTTGACTTTGTTATATGAGAGAGAGAGAGAGAGAGAGAGAGAGAGAGAGAGAGAGAGAGAGAGAGAGAGAGAGAGAGAGAGAGAGAGAGAGAGAGTCGCCATTTTGGGCAGGAGGGACATTAGTTTTCAGGCAAATGTTTACGATATTTCTTAATATGGTTTTCCTTTCCTTAACTTGTTATAAAAGAAAGAGAGAGAGAGAGAGAGAGAGAGAGAGAGAGAGAGAGAGAGAGAGAGAGAGAGAGAGAGAGAGAGAGAGAGAGTCGCTATTTTGGGCAGGAGGGACCTTCAAGAGGTTGGTCTCTCTCTGTCGGGAGCGTTGGAGTACGATAATATTCCACACATGCGTGGGATATAAAAAACGCCGAAGGCTACAAATAATTTTTAATTTCTTTATCATTATAAAATTTTTTTTTGGTTGGGTAGAAAGCTATCAAAAATACCCGAAGCTACAAACAATTTTCATTTTTTCTATTTATATAATTTTTTTTTTTTTTTTTGCTTGTGTAGGAGGCACACTAGAAAAACCAAGGTTTTTGACGGAATATGATGGCTTAATTTTCTGTTTATGGCTTTACTCTTTCGCTTTTCTAACTAATTTTCAGTTTTTAACATGCTGTATTATACCTCTAGTTGCTGACTGTATCATACCT
>NC_089799.1:3659705-3669705 GCF_040412425.1 Macrobrachium rosenbergii
AATTAAGTGTTTTCCTCCTCTCCTCGTTTAATCTATTATTTTGTGGATGTTTTCCTCCTCTACTTGGTTTAATCTATTACTCTGTGAATGTTTTCCTCCTCTACTTGGTTTAATCTACTTGGGTTGTGAACGTTTTCCTTCGCTTCTTTGTTTAATCTATCTGTTTAGTAAAATATTTTCCTCCTCTTTTTGGTCTGACCTGTTTGGCTACTCCTAACCTCGGTTCAATCTACTTTGTTTATTTATTTAAATTTTCTCATTAAAGAGACACAAAATGGAATATAAAATTATTGGGTATTGAAATAAATTGCCCATAGATTATTTTTTCATTCATCTTTGCCCCTCATCAGTAGTTTTAAATTCCTGAAATTCACTATCGCTTTTATGGTTTTGACTCAGTTATTCTCCTTTAAAGCCTCTCTCTCTCTCTCTCTCTCTCTCTCTCTCTCTCTCTCTCTCTCTCTCTCTCTCTCTCTCTCTCTCTCACTTAATGCTGATTGTGCAATGCTGTGAAGATGAGAGGGTCATGTTCTAAATGAACCTGTTTTCTCTTACTGGCAAATTGCAATTCTTGGCTCACGTTCAGTTTTCATATGTAAACGTGGATTATATTCCTTCATTCAAAAAAAAACCCTTTGTAATTTTGCTCTTAAGATCAGAACCATTCTTTCCTGAATGCGCAAGAAAGAGCAACTCAAAAGAGAAACAAGTAAAATAAAGATAAGAGAAATAAGAAATCTGTGAAGTGCAGAAAACTGTAAGATTCTGTTTGCTAAAGGACATATAATTATGCGTTTGTTTCTCTCTGCATGCATTATTTAATAGTCAGGACACGATAGGAGACTGTAGAACTGACAGTGTAACTGAAATAAGATTTTTAGAAGAATTAATATCAAATATTTTTTTTTGCGAAGTTCTTTGCAAAGGTGTTCCACTATCTATGCAAAAGTCATTAAATATGGCTTGTCATTTTCTTTTTACTGTTTTTATGTAACGGTAAAAATAAAAATAAAAAATCACAATACAGTCAGAAAAATGAGCAGAATTGAATAGTTATAAAGATAATTATGTGAAATGAGAGATACATCGAGCTTAAATGTCAATGGTCATTACAGGATTCATGCATATGGCGACAAATAAACGTTTTAGGGTTTCCTGATAATTACCCAACTATCTAATAACATAACGTTATTACAGGTAGTTAATCCCACAGAAGTTGAGGAATCATCAACAAAAATATCAAATAATATTCCTTGCAGTGAAGAGAGAGAGAGAGAGAGAGAGAGAGAGAGAGAGAGAGAGAGAGAGAGAGAGAGAGAGAGAGAGAGAGAGAGAGATGAATTTCACCCTCACATCTTCACAGACGACTGTTATCTCTACGAGAATACAAAGAAAGACAGATTTAGTACAAAAATGGGTGCAGTCTACCCATTGTAATATAATATAAAATTATTTAAACCCTCTCTCTCTCTCTCTCTCTCTCTCTCTCTCTCTCTCTCTCTCTCTCTCTCTCTCTCTCTCTCTCTCTCTCTCTCTCTCTCACTAATTATAGTAAACCTAAAATATTGTTTTTCTTTCTTGGGTTACCAATGGTTTGATCTCATCCTTCCTCTAGAAAGGATAGTTTGACCTATATAATTCTAAGCATGAATTTCATACTTATATATTTAGTGCATGAATTCCATACTAATATATTTCTAGGCATGAATTCCATACTAACATATTTCAAGGCATGGATTCCATACTTATTTATATTTAGGCATGATTTCCATCGATGAATCCTTATAGAGAATCAACTATCACCACCCAAACGTTTCCATCTATAAATAGCTCCTACCTTGAAACGTCGATGAAAAATATTCCTTGCTGCTCTTAATAGGTTCTCGCCTTTTAGAAAACGCCTCCGGAGATTTCAAGGATCTTAGTGGGAAAATGAGAGCCCTTGACCAGAAGAATTAGAGCCCACCTTTTACTCCCGTAGAGAGAACCAGTAAATGCTCAGCCGACAACGGAGAGACTAGGCGGCCAAAGCCCTTGGGAGCGAGTGGCTATTTTCGCGCTCTCTAGCAAGAGATGAGTTATCCGGCGTCTTGTATCCGGGCGAGCGAACGCGCTTGGATGGAAACACGAAGGTGTAAATGTAAATATAATTATATATATATATATATATATATATATATATATATATATATATATATATATATATATATATATATACATATATATATATATATATATATATATATATATATATATATATATATATATTATATACATATACATACATATATATATATATATATATATATATATATATATATATATATATATATATATATGTGTGTGTGTGTGTGTGTGTGTGTGTGTGTGTGTGTGTGTGTGTGTGCGTGTGTGTATGTGTGTGAGAGAGAGAGGGAGAGAGGGAGAGGACAAGAAACAGAATGAAAACCAGTTACACAGTGTCTTCAAACAGCCTAGATATTAGTCTTCTTTTGAACTCTTCAAAAATGAAAGTAAACATTGGTGTTTTCACCTACCTTCCAAATCCCTGTTATGCAGAAAAGCAATAAGATTAAGTCCTGGAAACGTTGGTATTTATCCGATCGTGGTTTCGGAATTTTTCTTTGTAGCGTCTTTGCAATGCCACGAATGGTGTTGAGATTTAGTACAGAGATCAGTGTAGTTTAACCAACTCCCCCCACTCTCTCTCTCTTTCTCTCTCTGTCTACGTCCCCTTTCTCTCTCTTTCTTTGTCTCTATCTTTTCCTGAATCTCTCTCTCTCTCTCTCTCTCTCTCTCTCTCTCTCTCTCTCTCTCTTCTACGTCGCCCCTCTCTCTCTATTACTCTCTCTCTAGCTCTTCCTGAATATCTCTCTCTCTCTCTCTCTCTCTCTCTCTCTCTCTCTCTCTCTCTCTCTCTCTCTTTCTACGACCACCCCCTCTCTATTTCTTTTCCCTCTCTCTTTCTCTTTCTCTCTCTCTCTCTCTCTCTCTCTCTCTCTCTCTCTCTCTCTCTCTCTCTCTCTCTGCTTATACTCTACTTACAGTGTACCCTTAACTGAAAAATAAACATATGGCTTATGTGAAGGAATGCATGACTAATATATGCAGTTATGAGTTGTCAGTGCTTTCATTCATCTCTTTCTCTGGAAGTGTCTGTAAGTATAATAAATTAGTAGACTGCCTTGTAGATACTACCCTGTATTACTTTCTTATATACTGTAAATAGAAAGCTACAGAAAAATAGAACAAGAACTCAACCCAGAATAAAATAAACAAGTAAAACTTGCGCCGAAGTTTCTTCGACGCAATCGAGTTTTCTGTAGAGCGTATAATGCTGTATGAGCCCCGGCCTATGAAACTTTCAGCCACGGCCCGGTGGTGTGTGGCCTGTTCTATAGCGTTGCCAGACGCACGAACATGGCTAACTTTAACCTTAAATAAAATAAAAACTACTGAGGCCAGAGGGCTGCAGTTTGGTATGTTTGATGATTGGAGAGTGGATGATCAACATACCATTTTGCAACCCTCTAGCCTTAGTAGTATTTAAGATCAGAGAGCGGACAGGAAAAGTGAGGACAGAGAAAGTGCGGACGGACAGACAAAGGCATCTTAATATTTTTTTACAGAAAACTAAAACTCAAAAGGAATCACAGGAATGCAATCTTCAAGATAAATCAATTCACGCCACTTCGTATTCCTTTACGAATAAAAAGAAATGAGACGAAGCTAACGTTTCCAAGCTTCGGACTGCCATAAATAATTAATTTAGGGGAACGCAAGTGAGCAGCCAGAGTACCAAGGACAGTAGGGGAAGGGTGCAAAAAATAGACTACTATGAGGGAGGGCGACAGATAACTTGAAAGAGATACAGGTTACAGGCGAAAAAGAGCCGACAGAGAGAAACGGTGGTAGGGCGAGAGATTCGCTTTTCATAAATGGGGTCCAATAATTCCTTAGCTGGCTTTTGTTGGGAAGTAAGCCACCGGATCATTGTCTTAGCCTTTTGATGCAGAGACAAAATGGTCGGTTATTTGTTTATATTTTTCTTTTGTTTTAACTTTGATGAATTTACCAGGGACTTTGATTTTTAATGAAAAGTATGATGCATTAAAATAGTTTTGCTTATGTTGGGTCAGGAACATTTTATTGTGGTGTATTATTCAAGTTTTTGTAGCAGATCGTTTTGTCTGAACACACACACACACATGTATATATATATATATATATATATATATATATATATATATATATATATATATATATATATATATATATATATGTATGTATGTATATGTATATGTATACATATATATACATATATATACATATGTATTATATATATATATATATATATACATAGATATATATATATATATATATATATATATATATATATATATATATATATATATAGGAAATGTGTTTCATTTTAGATTTACTGTGCATATTCAGTCATACTGTGATGAAGCGAAAGAGATGCTACAGAGTGGTACTTTGGACGGTGACATAGATGCAAATCACTGCAGTCAGCAGATGTTTCAATTGCTTCAGCAGTTTTGGCTCGGTGAACACACAATATTGAAGCTGGTATGTGAGGCAGCCGACCGAGTTGGTATGCAAGTACGTAAGTTCGTGCGTTAGAAAAATGGAGATTGTGTGTCTAATTGTGCCAAAAGTTAGGTCTGATTGATTATTATCTAGCCAAGAGCGATATCGTCCAGACGTGGCTTTGTATGTTCCAATCTCTTAGAAACGGGCAGTTAAGGTAAACCCAGACTTCTCTTTTTTCTGTGTGGACTGTGAACTTGTGAATTTACCATATCCAAGACACTTATGAATTTGTGGGGAGAATTGGACATAGTCATTTATGTCACTTTAATATTATATTTTATTGTGTTCTGATTTGACATTGGTTAACCATGCATTTTAGATTTTCATTATTATGTCATATACTTGTGTACTGTATTTGTGGGAGATTACGGTTTATTTCATTTTCAACAGATGTCTGTGGGGGTGCTGTGGTGATAGAAAAAGAACACTGCAATCTTTGCAGTTTAGTGGTTGTTTCAATGTGGTGGACTTTAAGACTAGACGTATAATGTCTAAGATGGAATGTGTGGGTGTTTTAAGTGAAAAAGCTTTTAGCCAGAGTAAGGTTAAATCTTGAATTAGACTATTTTGACTTGATAATTCATTTACTATGCATTTTAATCTTTTCTTTGTTAATTCATTACTTGTTGGGTTGGTTTGATAATAAATCTATTTATGTAGGAAATATTGTGTTTCCTTAGAGTATCCATTTTTGAGGATTGTGTTCGAGAGAGAGAGAGAGAGAGAATATGTGGGTTGATTACGAGAGAGAGAGAGGGGAGAGAGAGGGTTGCAAGTTACCACGCTTCTAAGATAGGCCGCAAAACACGTTACGTAGCATTTCGAAAGGAATGTTTCATCTGTAGGTGTAACATATACATATATATATATATATATATATATATATATATATATATATATATATATATATATATATATATATATATATATATATATATATATATAATATATATATATATATATATATATATATATATATATATATATATATATATATATATATATATATATATATATATACATACACATATTTACATGTATATCATCAACACACCCTTTTCCACAACCCATTTTCTCTCTTGTTCTCTGCGCCCCGACCTGCACTGAGGCATATTAGTCACTGACAAGGTTTTTAAGAGGGCGAAGGGGAGTATTAGGGAGCCTGCCGCTGATAAATTATATCTCTGTTTGTTCATTCCTGTACTTTAATAGCCGAGCAAATATATTTCACTCACGTATTCCTACATGTAAACAGATGTTTATGTTTGGTTTAATGCGTCCTAAATTGTTTCTGATAGAGATGAAATGTTGCTAATTGTAGTGAGCCTGAAATTTGAGTAAGTGCAGAAAAACGTAAATAGAAATAAACTATATGTAAAGGTTAACCAATGTGTTTTATATTCTCTGTTAGTGATAAAAAATAACGCATTTTTAAGGAGGCTGAGAAGTGAGAAAAATACACCAGTAGGTAAATATGCAAATAAATAAGTATGTAAATAAGTAAAAATAAGCAAATAAGTAAAAGTACTCAAATATCTAAAAAAATATGTAAATAAGTAAATATACAAAAAGGTAAAAATATGCAAATAAGTAAATATGCAAAAGAGTAAAAATATGCAAATACGTTAAAATAAGCAAATAAAAAATAAGTAAATAAGTAAAATATGTACTTATGCAAAAATATGCAAAACTGTAAACATGCAAACGAATAAACATACAAATAAGTAAAAATATAAATAAGCAAATAATTAAATATACAAATAAGTAGAAATATGCAAATAAGCAAAATTTACAAGTAAAAATATACAAATAAGTAAAAATATGCAAATAAGCAAAATTTACAAGTAAAAATATACAAATAAGTAAAAATATGTAGATAACTAAATATGCAGATAACTAAATGTACAAATAAGTAAAAATATAAATATGCAATTAATAAATATACAAATAAAGTAAAAATATGTAAATAAGTAATATTTACAAATAAGTAAAATTATGCAGATAGGTAAATATACAAATAAGTAAAAATATGCAAATAACTAAATATACAAATAAGTAAAAATATAAATATGCAATTCATAAATATACAAATAAGTAAAAGTCTGTAAATAAGTAAACTTTACAAATAAGTAAAAATATGCAAATAGGTAAATATACAAATAAGTAAAAATATAAATATGCAAAATAGGCAAAATATGCAAGTCAGTCAAAATATGAAAAAAATATGCAAATAGGTAAATATACAAATGAGTAAAAATATAAATATGCAAAAAAAGTAAAATAAAAATAAGTGAAAATAAAACAGTATTTGAAAATGAAAGTAGTCTAGATTATATTTTTTTACTCGGTGGAATTTTGGGTCGAGATTCAACGAGCTTTTGAAGCCTGTGTTCATTTCAGTAGAAAGGGTGAACAGAAAAAAAAATATTAGACATAAAATAAAGTGAAATACACAACCTACCAGCATATGGACTGTTTTTTTTTTTTTTTTTTTTTTTTGTGAATGCATTTCGTCTGAACAGACAAACGATTTAAACTGAATACAGTTTTATTTGGCATATGCAAAGTTTTTCTGTACGCTCAGAGATTAAAAAAAGTTTTACTTATTATTCATTATGGAATTATTCTAAAAAATGAATTATAAAAATCAGTAAAAAGATAAAATATCTGTTTAATTTCGCAGCCGAAATCTTCCATAACAACCGCAATATTGTTTTTTGAGATGGAATTCACTAAAATAGCGGCCGGTTAAGATATCTTTATTTAGGTGCAATCATTTTTGCTTTACTTCATGAGGGAGGTTTTCATTCTTTTCTTGAAATGTAATTCTGGTGGTTTATCTACAATTTCAGCGAGGAAGGGAGAACAATTTTCTAACATGCACACACACATTATATATATATATATATATATATATATTATATATATATATATATATATATATATATATATATATATATATATATATATATATATATATATATATATATATATATATATATATATATATCTGCAGTGTTCATAACCCAGCAGCGTGTTTTAAAATATTTGGAAATATGCAAATCCATTTTTTCAGCACGAAACCCTTGAATTTTTCCCAAAAAAAAAGATACATTAGCTTCTTCAGTTAAAAACGTAGCATAGAATGGAGATTTCTTTGCAGCCAATGCAAATGCATGATATTAACTGCAGAAACTCTGGTTGCATGGCATGCATTAGAATGAGTTTGATCTCTCTCTCTCTCTCTCTCTCTCTCTCTCTCTCTCTCTCTCTCTCTCTCTCTCTCTCTCTCTCTCTCTCTCTCTCTCTGAACACACAATCCCGGATATCTAAAAGTCAATGTGGAGGAGGCCTGGCAGAGCAAATCCCTTCAACATACGTTCAAAGGGGCGTTATCATATTGCACAGTCATCGTTCTTGTCAACATTTACTGTGTCATCTAGCTGCAGCTGGCATCATTAAAAGTCGAAATAATATCCTTTGCTCAGTTATTTCCACTATTTTTTCCTGAAGCACTGACATACGGCATTTTATACTTACAAAAGAAAAAAAATTGGACAACGTCTTCTGAGATATAAGGAGTTTTTATGACGAAACTGAGACAAACTTTGTAATCAACAGACTACACGAAAAGAAAGGTATAGAAACTGTACTTTTCTAGAGCATCATACTGTGCTAATCACTTGCCTCTTTTTGCAATAAATTATATCCATAGATATTCCCTTTGTCAGCAAAATCTTGAGTACTTAGGTAACATGAGGTGAAACCTACAACTGTTTCCTTACTTACCGTGAAGCATGACAGTATAGAGACGTAAATAGGAGGACTGTATTATTAAGGAAAAGCTTCAAATTACCATATTTTGATTGTAAATATATAACTTTTTTTTGGATATAAAAAGGCCGAGAGTTATCTGTATGAATCCCGTAGGGGTGTTGTACCGTCAATGCACCCAAATTGGTGCACCGTAGGCATAATCAAATGTTGTTTGCAGTGTCCCTTAGGTCCCTAGCTACTTCCACTTTTTAGTATTTTACTTTACCTCCACTCCATCTTTTTTTCTTGAGTCTTGCTAGCCAGCCTCTCTATTATGCTCAGTGCAACTGTGGGATTTTGTCCCAGTTGTACCTTTAGATCCCTGTACTTCATTTCCTTTATTTTCTGGATCTCTTTATCGTTTCATTGTCTTAAACAGTAATTGGTTTGATAGCCTAAATTTCATAAATAAACAAAATACAGATAATATAAAAGTTTGACGCAACAACGAATTAATATCTTAAGGACGTCGCCAGTCCCTTAGTCCCTTTTCGTTCAAAGTCAACAAAACCCAACTCGGTTTCTCAGTAAGAGACCTCATCGCTTTTGAGGCAAGAACGCTGCTACTGTGCATATATGTCTCTTTTTCCACACGAGGGGGCATTGCGTTCTCCTTCCAGATTCCAAGGAAACGCCTAAATGCTAAGAGATGGAATCAAATCTTCCGGGAAGTTATCGTTTGATTTTTTTTTTATTCTCGTTTCTTCTGCTTTGTGGGTTTTTTATTTTTTTTTTTGAGGAGGTTGTAGGTATAATGGATAAATATATGTATATATATATATAATATATATATATATATATATATATATATATATATATATATATATATATATATATATATATATATATATATATATATATATATATATATATATATATATATATATATATATATATATATATATATATATATATATATATATATATAATTAACACGCAATCACGTGTGGAACAGAAATAAATTTCTGACTCACATCAGGATCAGCCAGGTTTTCAATTGAAGGCTAGGGTGCTGCCCACTAGGCCATACAAGTCATTTAATGACTTGTATATCCTAGTGGGCAGCGCATATGTTTTCAATTGAAAGACCTGGTTGATTCTGATGTGAGTCAGAAATTTATATAAATATATATATATATATATATATATATATATATATATATATATTACTTAATTAACTTCCTTTTTATGATGCAGGCTCCATTTTCAAAAAGATTATAATACAGATTTTTCTCGAAGTAAAACTTAGTGATAAATATCCTACAAAAGTAAGCAAGTAATGAATGCGCCGAGTTTTCTGTACATCGTATAGTCAAGGCCACCGAAAGTAGATCTATGTTTTGGTGGTCTCGGTATAATGCTGTGCGAGCCGCGGCCCATGAAACTTTAACCAAGGCCCGGTGGTGGGCTATCCTATATCGTTGCAAGATGCACGATTATGGTTAAATTTAGCCTTAAATAAAATAAAAAAAAACTACTGAGGCTAGAGGGCTGCAATTTGGTATGTTTGACGATTGGAGGGTAGATGATCAACATACCAATTTGCAGCCTTCTAGCCACATTAGTATTT
>NC_089799.1:3674705-3684705 GCF_040412425.1 Macrobrachium rosenbergii
TTAGTATTAGAGGCCATAAATTTGATTGGTAGGCCCCTAACTACATCACTGAGAATTCGACGCAAAGAAAATTACCAAAATTTACGAGCGTAACAGGGACATTACATGGAAATACAACTGAATAATTTATTTGCTTCTCATTGCCTATTGGTCCAAAGCCCATAAGAATATTTTTTTTTACTTTTTATTGGATTTCTCTTCAAAGAATATAAGATTAAATATACAATAAACTACGACAAAATTGGCCGTTAATCTGATATATTGAAGGCTCATTGATGTGTGACATTGTTAGGAATGTTTATTTATTTTTTTTTTACTTTGATATACATCTAGTAAGTATTCTGTACATGTTTCTTATTGCTCTCTCTCTCTCTCTCTCTCTCTCTCTCTCTCTCTCTCTCTCTCTCTCTCTCTCTCTCTCTCTATCTATATATATATATATATATATATATATATATATATATATATATATATATATATATATATATATATATATATATATATATATATATATATATACATATCTATATATAATATGTATATATAAATATATATATATTTATATGTATACATATATATAAATTTATATATATATATATATATATATATATATATATATATATATATATATATATATATATATATATATATATATATATATATATATATAATTTATATATATATATATATATATATATATATATATATATATATATATATATATATATATATATATATATATATATATATATATATATATATATATATATATATATACGAGGTATGTTCAATGAGTAATGAGAAAATGTCAGGCGAGACACTAAATATGATTTGATCGAAATACTACTTCATGGTGAAGTACACATACATATATTCTATAAAATGACAAACTGGCAACTTTCTATATTTGTAGGTCTGAGTGCAGTGGTGAACGTGGTGGAACCAGTCTGATCCGGTTTGCCGATCTAGGAAAACACTTGTCAAAATGCAGGGAAACATGGTGCAACGTTACGCCATCAAATTTTTTGTTAAACTTAAGAAAACCAAACAAGAAGATTATGGAATGTTAAAGGAGGCCTATGGGGATGAACAGATGAGCCAAGCAAGTTTGTATCGGTGGTTTAACAGATTTTCTGACAGAAATGAACAGGTTGAGGATGAACCCAGATCTGGAGCACTCCCAGGGGTTCATTCACATTGAATGGGTTCCTCAGGGTCAAACCCTCAACAAGGAATATTACCTTACTGTTCTGAAAAGCTTCAGGGAGAAGATGAGGAAGAAGAGGCCTCAGCAGTGGAGGAGTGGTCAGTGGTGGTTCCACCAGGACAATGCCCCATGCCACAAGTCAACGCTGGTGACCACCTGGATGGCCGACAGGGGAATGAAAGTGGTACAACACCCACCCTGCAGCCCTGACCTAGCCCCTTGCGACTTCTTCCTGTTCCCATGCATGAAAGACAGCCTCAGGGGAACCAGATTCCAGTCAACAGAGGAGCTGAAAGAGGCATCGGAAAGTTACCTGAAGGGACTACTGAAAAAGGACTTTGAGGAGGTCTTCCAGGATTAGGAGAGATGCATGCAGAAGTGTGTAGCTGCGAGAGGCAATTATTTTGAAGGAGACAAAGTTGTGTAAGCTTATGACAATAAATAGTGTCTCTCCTGACATTTTCTCACTACTTATTGAACATGCCTCGTATATATATATATATATATATATATATATATATATATATATATATATATATATATATATATATATATATATATATATATATATATATATATATATATATATATATATATATATATATATATATATATATATATATATATATATATATATATATATATATATATATATATATATATATATATATATATATATATATATATATATATATATATATATATATATATATATATATATATATATATATATATATATATATATATATATATATATATATATATATATATATATATATATATATATATATATATGATGCCTTTCTAGAAGGGGATATACTGAAACTGCAAGAGACTGCAGAAATGCCCAAAACTCATGAGCGAGATTATGTTGGCGAACCAAAAAGTGTGTGAGTTTTGTTGCTGCGTAATTTCCAGTGTTATAGACATGTCAAAGTCAAACTTCAAACTTGACGTGTCAAAAAAGAGAGAGAGAGAGAGAGAGAGAGAGAGAGAGAGGAGATACCGATTATAATAGCCTGATGATGCAACTGTATACTTTTGTAATGATTCTTGATGCAATTATTACATAGCCATGCGCTGTGACACCTACGCTTTCTAAAGAAATTTAGCTTTTTTTATTTCTTTTTTGTTTATGTAACAAAAACTTTCGTAAGATTCTTAGAGTGTGGGGAAACTTATTTCAAAACATTCTTCTTCAATGACTTGCGAGATTTATTCAAGTTTAACTTATGTAACATAAAACATCATTAATGCATCTTGCATAAAATGTTGAAATACTTGAAAGAATATTTTCTGAAAGAAAAGTTTATATATATATATATATATATATATATATATATATATATATATATATATATATATATATATATATATATATATATATATATATATATATATATATATATATACACACACACACACACACACACACACACACATATATATATATATATATATATATATATATATATATATATATATATATATATATATATATATATATATATATATATATATATATATATATATTTATCATCCTCAAAATCATGTACACACATACACATCCATTTCTCCCTCCACATTCACAGTCATATGGAAACCCTGACACTCACCATCCACAGTACTTCCATAGAGGAGGATTATATGGCTACAAGGAGTGTCGCAACATTTCCCCGCTAATGCAGTCCAGGGGCGCCGCCCCCGCCAGGGGAGTATATGCTACGCCATTTCCTGCCGTTCCTTTCACCAGGGCAAGAACGGGCATTCATCACCGTAAGTGTTTTTATGGATGCGGGAGTGCATTGTACAAGCACTCCGGGTGGAGTGTTTGCTCATCTGCGCTACAAAGAAATTATGGATCTAGATGGGGGCGGGGAGTTAAGTGGGGGGGTTGGAGGGTTGGGGAGAGGAATGGGATGGTATAGGCGAAGATCCAGAAGAGAGGATGAATGAAGGAGATGGTAGTGAGGCAAGTTCTTTTAATTTCCATTTTTTTTTTTTTTTTAGAAATCTTGCGTCTACCTCCGTTATTTTTCTTAATCTCGTTTTGCACGTCACTGTGGAAAGATAAAAGAGCTTAAATCACGGAAGGACATCGAAGCTTACGGAGAAAAATCCAAGAATATCATTGAAGGGTTAATGATTGTATACCCCATCGTTTACCCTGTGGTTCTCAGTTGGTTTTCATAGTGTTGATAGCCTCCAGCACTTCATTGAAGGGTTAATGAATGTATCCCCACATAATTTTAATTCTGGCCCTCAAAAGTGCTCCTATGATTCTGATAGCTTTCTGCCTTCTCTAACCTAGGAACGACCCACCCCGCCAGGAATACGTAATCCACTAACTGGGTAAACAACGTTACTTCTTTTTTGGTCCAACGACCACAGACGTATCCCTCTGTGGGGTTGAGGTCTGGTTGGTGACTTAGTTGTTAAACAGCTCCATTTACTTCCACCTTGTATGTGATAATGTGCCAACTCCTCTCCTGGATATTAACTCTATCTCAGTCTAAAATATTCTCTACCTTTAATACATCTTCCACTCCTCTCCTGGACTTTAAAACCAATCCAGTCTAAAACATTTACAACCTCTAACACATTCTGCACGTCATCTTTTCAGTATTTTTACTTCTATCAAGCCTCCCGTCCATTGGCACCTAAATAAACTGTCATCAACATCTAGTCCTTATTTTTCTCCAGTTAACCAAACCACCTCACAACACTGTGGTCTATCTTTTCATCTGTGCCTGGGATCAGCAACATTTTGGGGCTGCTGTGTCAATAGTAAATTCCCAATATCTTCCTGAATGTCTTGAGACCCACGTATGAATGCGATAATCACAGTATGTCAATGATGTATGATGCTGTGTCTGAATGGTACATTACATAATGCAAGCAATAAAATATTGTTATTATTAGATAAAGTTACGCAACTAAAGTATGATAAGGAATATAATTCTAACCAAATATAAAAGTATATTTACCTTCTCCATGATTCAATAGAGCTAGAGTTGGTATTTCTGGGTCTACACATTGCAGACATGCTAGTAATTATGTTTTCGTTATTACTAGATAACTCTGCATAAGTATGGTATGATAAGGATAATAATCATAACAAATACAAAAACCTATTTATCTCGTTCTTGGTTCACTTGAGCCACAATTGATATTTCCGGATCATACAGGGAGCCAGCGAGTATATGCAACCCTGGAAATCATATTATCCCGCAGCTACGTTGGGGACTGAGGACGAGTTTGATATTTAAAAAAAAATTGTGTTCACATTCCTATGCTTGAATATTGAGTGGGTAGGAACGGACGACAACAGAATATATTTGTTTTCATTTGAATATCTGTATCAAACTCAGAAAGACTGGCTCGCAGTCGGTTAAACTAATAGTATATATTACTTAACTCCTGGTAAACAGGCTTCTTGTTGCATAATATTTCTCTCTCTTTCTCTCCCTCTCTAGTTATATATATATATATATATATATATATATATATATATATATATATATATATATATATATATATATATATATATATATATATATATATATATATATATATATATATATATATATACATATACATATATATATATATATATATATATATATATATATATATATATATATATATATATATATATATATATATATATATATATATATATATATATACATATACATATATATATATATATATATATATATATATATATATATATTATATATATTATATATATTATATATATAAATAACAGACCTAATTTAATTATCACAAAGCCGGTGTATAATTTGAATCTGAATTGGAAAACGGCTGGAAAAAATCCTTGAAATTCTCCTAACTTCGTCTGATTAAAAATAGACACTGTCAATCATACAATCATTAGAGATCATAAAAAAAGAATATCACGAGGAAAAATGAAAAATCTTTCCAAAACCGGATCAGACAATCGTTTTAATAAACACTTGAGAAAAATGTTTTGAGAGAGAGAGAGAGAGAGAGAGAGAGAGAGAGAGAGAGAGAGAGAGAGAGAGAGAGAGAGAGGAGAGAGAGAGAGAGAGAGAGAGAGCCAGCTCTCAGGCTCGGCAGTGGAATAATCTATGTAGGTCACACACGGCACTAGCAGTTGTCTGCTCACATCAAATCATACCGTGATGATTCCATTTTGTGTTTCTTTAAACAATCGTCAGTCGTGGGTATGAAGAGAACCCGACGAGATTTTCGAGATAATAATTATCTTTTTATATTTATATATATATATATATATATATATATATATATATATGTATATATATATATGTATATGCATATATATATATATATATATATATATATATATATATATATATATATATATATATATATATATATATATATATATATATATATATATATATATATATATATATATATATTATATATATATTATTATAAGTTTTTAAGGTTACATTTTTAAACGATTCATTTTTAAACGATTCTTTTTTTCTTTCTATTATGTTTTATCACATGGCATTGACAATTTTATGGAGATAATAATTCATTTTTTCAGTCTCATATACTATATCTTATGATTATTCAGTTTTTTTTAAAGGTTACATTTTTAACCAATTCTTTTTTTGTTTCTCTTATGTTTTATCATATGACATTGACAGTTTTTCTCGAGATAATTAATTTTTTCAGGCTCATATATTATATCTCATGATTATTCACTTTTTTTAAGATTACATTTTTTAACATTTTTTTTGGTACTGACAAGTTTTTCGAGACAATAATTCATTTTTTTTTTGCTTCATATGTTATATGATTATTCAACGTTTTCAAGGTTACATTTTTAAACTATTCATCTTTTCGGTTTTATATTTGCTATCACATGAATTTTCAGTATTTCAAGATAAAGCTTAAATCTGAGATTCATAGGAGCTTCTTTACTTTCTTAGGATATGTAGGGAGAGATAGTAAAGAATATTTCATTATTAAATCAACAATTCATTTCAAGAGCAACTTCAGCATACACAGACCTAATCTCGACAAGAAAATAAGCAACACAAGCCCTTTTCAGGATTAACGAGATAGCTGAAGATTATTTATGGGAAATGTCAGGACGAGGATGAAGGTATAGCTTAGTCTGTGATCAGAAATGCTTAACTACTGGGAGAAGATGAGTTATTACGATCCTGGCAAAGACCAGACAGAATGATTAATGCTCGGTTCCATTACCTGCAAGACCTCTCCATTTATCTCAATGAAGATGCTGCAATTTGTGAGAAGATGCTAATATGAAAATCAGATGTAAACATTATACTACTTGAGGTAAAAGAGCATGAAATTATCAACTTAAAGGCAACGTATTGGCTTATTAAAACAATGAAAATCAGACGTATTACATTAATTGAGTTTATAAGAACACGAAGGTATCAACTTGAAATCATGCTATTGACTCGTTGAAAAAAAAAATGTAATGAATTTCTCATAAACCAGCATTAATGATAGCAAAAATGAATTTCACAAATATCACACTAATTATATACTCAAGAGTCCTTAAACTTCAAACGTTGCTCTCTCTCTCTCTCTCTCTCTCTCTCTCTCTCTCTCTCTCTCTCTCTCTCTCTCTCTCTCTCTCTAATACCTGCATCCTAGAGTTGATTTTATTCAGCATTTATCCGCATTAACCAAAATTATTTAAAACAGGGTGTCTAAGAGGGTCATAATAAGCATAATTAGTCTGTACAAAGAGTCGGATTTTCCGTTCTTTATTTCTGAATGGTCGCCTCCAAGGGCTTTTCATTAATATGAGGAGGGTATTACTTGAACAGGGCGTTCCACCAGAAAAGAAATTTGCCCGGAGGTTATACAAATGGGTTCTTTTGTAACGCTGGATATTAAGGGAATTACCAGTTTTAGTACGGCTTTAGTGTACGATGACATGGAACATGGCACGTGAATACTTACAACCACACACACACACACATATATATACACTGTATGTATATGTATATGTGTATACATACAAATATATACATATATACATATGTATATATAATATATACGTAAATATATAAATATATATGCATTGTTATATATCATATTATATATATAATATTATATATATTATATATATATATATATATATATATATATATATATATATATATATATATATATATATATATATATATATATATATATATATATATATATATATATATATATATATATATATATATATATATATATATATATATATATGCCAGTGTGTGTGTGTATATTTCTTATATTTAATCCTTTCCCCTTAACAAGATGGATGGTTCCTGAGGAAAGATATGCCCAAAATCATTATACCACATTCACTTATGAACTTGTCAGCCCCAACCAGATAATAAACATCAAAATATAATACAAAATAATAAAAAAAAAACATCGCTTGGGCACATGAACTTCTTAGGAAGACAAATTGGGCATAACAGTTCTGATGACTAGTTCAAAGATGTCTCTGCATATATATATATATATATATATATATATATATATATATATATATATATATATATATATATATATATATATATATATATATATATATATATATACATATATATATATATATATATATATATATATATATATATATATATATATATATATATATATATATATATATATATATATATATATATATATATATAATATGAAGGCCCAAAAAGAGTTCGTGCTAATTCCGAAAAAACGCGCCACCAGGGAGGCAGTTTAAGATGAGACATATCATAATTACGTTGCAAGACCTAACAATTACCATAGACAACTAAGAGGTACGTATTCTTGAAACATTACTAATTTTAAATGTCATGTTAATGCTATCAAGAGCATTACGAGAACTCTATCAGTGTAAACCTTATTCCTGAAATTGACACAGCTGACTAGGACCACGCCCTTCCGTGAAGGCGCCCCTCGGAACCACGCCCTCAGAATACCCTGAGCTGCCAACCAGTCAGACGGTTCTCGAGAATACACCACAAGACCCTTGGCCATCGAAATCAAGTGTCTGGTTTGTGAGTAGGTCCGGCCCCACAACATTAGCTGTCACTCCCTCTGCATAAATAAAGCCATCATCTTCTTTGGAGTATCCTTGGAGTCACTCAAAACTTTGACAACTTTCACTTTTCTTCCCCTCGACGACTGGAGCACAGTAAAGCCCCAGTTCTTAACTGGCACTTTGGTTACGATCCTATTTCTCGCTGTCATTCATCCAGTGGTTGCCTTATTAAAGATTCCTCACGCGGGAAAGGTCATTCACAGTAGCTCTATCCTCACTATAAAGCTGGATAAACTTCTGTCTTCCCCTCAATCAAGGCGACCACCTCACTTCTCTTTCATTCATCGATCCCATACAGAGAGATCTACGCTGCCACAGTAAGTGAAATGTGGGGTTCTATATCCGTAGAGTTTTACAAATTTCCCTAACATTTCCTAACTGGCTATGCACGACTTCTCTGTTAAGAGCTTTACATAATCATTCTAGACCACTGATATCTCCTTCACATCATTATCTTCGCTTACAGGATACTTCAGGAACAAGAGCCCTTGCTGGCATAAGGCCAGCTTAATCTTAGCGAACATCAAGAACATCGCTATAACTCAGTCCAGCTTCCAGCCTCGATGCTACCAAGCTGTGTTACAGATACAGGAAGGCGCTGATGCTAAATTGTATATTTTCCTTGTATAGAGTGTATCCTTTAGAGCCTCATCAGTAAAATGAAAACGTACATGATATTCCCATAATTTCGAAAAACTACGTAAACTTACGCCTTAGAAATGGCAATTGCCAGAAAAATTAGGTTTAGTTATAACAAGCACCATTTTTCTGATATTTTTTATTATTTCATCAGAAATAATTTCGACGCGTGAGCAGTTTGTCAGTAAATATGTAGTTTCTAATAACAAATATAACCTCACTCACACCTGGATATCGACAGCAGATCTAAGACTACCCACAATGCTGCCTTACATAATTGATCAATCACTGTCAGCGACTTATTAGGAATGCTCGTTTCATATGTATTTTCTAATGATAAATAAAACCTCATTCACACCTACTGGATATCAACAGCAGATCTACGATACCCACAACGCTGCCTTACATAATTGATCAACACTGTCAGCGACTTATTAGGAATGCTCGTCAGTGGCAAAGGTTCATGACTGTTTCGTGACAAATCCTCGAACATCCATCAGCAACTAAAGCGTACTCATTTCAAGTGACGGACGATGCAGCAATCTAAGAGAAACCGTTATCACCACAGAGAAAATTGACGTTCTTTTCTGCTTTAATTCGCCTTTTGTTATTTCCTGCCTTGTATCGTAATGAAAGACCTCGCTCACGACGTAAATCCTGAGTCGTAATGAAAGACCTCCCAAACGACATAAATTTTAAATTAAGAAGTGAGCAGTCATTGCAAGTGACTACTACTGTATTGATGGGAATAATTATAGCCTTCAATCTAACAGCATACGAAACCATTTGTAGCATAGGGCGAGGCTGAACTGGTATAGATGAACGACTGGATACTCATTTCTTATGGAATAAAGAATTCTTTAGTATATTTGTCATCCATTTCTGTTTATTCTCTACTAAATTAACATTTAAAACATGACATTTTAAATAAATCATATACAGTACTTTATATGTCATCTATGATGCTATGGAGTTTTTTTTTGTGTTGTAGAAATCAAAGCAACTTCATATGGTTTCAGCACTTACGGAGAATCTTAGTCTAAAAAGAT
>NC_089799.1:3687205-3689705 GCF_040412425.1 Macrobrachium rosenbergii
ATGGTTAAATGTTTTCCTGCTAATTTTCTCTGAACACAGCATCCGTTAGACTTCCCATTTCACGTTTCTTGCCCCACCCATCCTCCTGATTTTAGTTTGCGCTTTATTTCTAGAAGATTGAATTTATATAATCTTTGGTTTGCTCTGTCATTCACTTTTAACTAATTCCACCCAATGTCTAGATGAGTTTACAAGCTAGTTTCTTTGGAATACTTGATGCTAAAATGTATCCCAGCTTAATGAATATATATTCTACGAACACCCAACTGTTAGTCACTCGACTTAATCTTTGAAAATTAGCGAGGCTTTAATTTCTGTGCAACATTTTTCTCTCAAAGGAAACTAGGTCGTAATATAATTTCAGGGTCTCCACGTGAATTATTACGATTTCAGCGAAGAAATTATGAAAAGGACAAGAATTAAAAAAAATAATGAGCTTATAAAATTGCTTTAAAATGTTGATAATTTCAGTGAAGGAATATTTAGAGAGAAAAAGAAAAACAGCAGTGAAAGTATATTTAGAGAGAAAAAGAAAAAAATAGCAGTGAAGGTATATTTAGAGAGAAAAAGAAAAAAGAGTAGTAAAGATATATTTACAGAGAACAAGAAAAATAGTATTTAAGGTATATTTAGAGAGAAAAAGAAAAAAAAATAGCAATGAAGGGATATTTAGACAAAAAGAAAAAAATAGTAATGAAGGTATATTTGAAGAAAAAAAATAGTAGTGAAGGTGTATTTAGAGAGAAAAAGGAAAAAATAGTAATGAAGGTATATTTAGAGAGAAAAAGATAAAAAATAATATTGACGGTAGATTTAGAGAGAAAACGGAAAAAATAGTAATGAAGGTCTATTTAGAGAGAAAAAGAAAAAAAATAGTAGTGAAGATATATTTATAGAGAACAAGAAAAACAGTATTTAAGGTATATTTAGAGAGAAAAAGAAAAAAATAGCAATGAAGGGATATTCAGAGAGAAAAAGAAAAAAATAGTAATGAAGGTATATATGGAGAGAAAATAAAAAAATAGTAGTGAAGGTGTATTTAGAGAGAAAAAGGAAAATAACAGTGATGAAGGTATATTTAAAGAGAAAAAGGAATAAATAGTGTTGAAGGTATATTTAGAGAGAAAAAGAAAAAAATAGTAAAAGAAAAATAGTAATGAAGGTAAATTTAGAGAGAAAAAGAAAAAAAATAGTAATGAAGGTATATTTTGCGAGAAAAAGAAAAAAGTGAAGGTATATTTAGAGAGAAAAAGAAAAAAATAGTAATGAAGGTATATTTAGAAAGAAGAAGAAAAAAAATAGTAATGAAGGTATATTTCGAGGGGGAAAAAGAAAAAAGTGAAGGTATATTTTGAGAGAAAAAGAAAAAATAGTAGTAAACGTATATTTAGAGAGAAACGGAAAAAATAGTAATGAATGTATATTTAAGAGACAGAAAGAGAAGAAATAGTTGTGAAGGTATATTTAGAGAGAAAAAAAAAAAGAAAAGAATTAGTAGTGAAGGCATATACATACAGGGAAAGGAAAAAAATTATGGAAATAAAAATGTAACGACAAAAAATGGGGTATCACTTTACTCCGTTAAAGTGATACTCTGTATAAATCCTCACTTCGAGTGAAAGAAATTTTACAATTGATGGAACAACAAAAGCAGATGTTACGCAGCAAATTCTGAAAACATCGTACCAGAAATAGCTTGTTTGTGTGAAACTGACGACCAGATAAAATAAACTTTAGAAAACTACAGTTCACAGGAGCCGCTGGTTTAGCGAAGACAGTTCAAACCGCCATTCCATATCATTGAAAAGAAAGAATTTTTTTTTTTGTTATGCATTGAAGGCTACATACCAGAGTGGTGATTCAGAGTTTATCAATACATTCTGTATAGTTGGAAATAGGGCTCCTTTGTTGTGTGGGCAACTTCACAGGCTTGTGTGGTGATGGGCTTTTTTTTTTATAAAACGGATCAGAGGCAGGTTGAGTGCATATTCCTACGCAGCAGTGCATTCATGCTTTTGTGTGTATGTAGGTGTGTATGCAAGTATAAACAATTAAGATAAAAAATATGATTCATTTATAAATATATATATATATATATATATATATATATATATATATATATATATATATATATATATATATATATATATATATATATATATATATATATATATATATATACACATAAATTTCTGACTCACATCAGCATCGAACCCAGGTCTTTCAACTGAAAGGCAAGGGCGCTGCCCACCAGGTTCAATACTGATGTGAGTCAGAAATTTTTTGTGTTCCACACGTGAGTGTGTTTTGATTATTTATATATATATATATATATATATATATATATATATATATATATATATATATATATATATATATATATATATATATATATATAATTTACTGTGTGTGTGTGCGTGTGTTTGTGTGTGTGTTCAGCTGCAACCCTAATTGGATCAGCAGAATGCTACAATCCCAAGGAACCCCGAATAAAGGAATT
>NC_089799.1:3709705-3719705 GCF_040412425.1 Macrobrachium rosenbergii
AGCGGGTGGTTTTTAGCATTCATCCGACAGAATTTCTAAAAAAAAAAACTACCGAGATTCGTTTCACTCCGGTTAGGCGCCGCGGATAACCGTACCCGGACGGGAAAAACGCTGGCAAAGACTACTTGTACAGAAACAGACGGGAAGTCCTCTAGCAAGACAGCACAGACAAGCCGCGGGATATATCGACTCGACGGTGTCTAGTCGTTCACTGACTGGTCCAGCACATGAGCGATCTGGAATCGGGCCTTACTCTTCAAGAGAGACTTGCTCATCCCTCCCCCTCGCCCCACTCTCTCTCTTTCTCTTTCTCTCTCATTCTCTTTCCTCTCTTTCTCCCACTCTCACCCTCACTGTCCAACTTTCTCTCTCTCTCTCTCTCTCTCTCTCTCTCTCTCTCTCTCTCTCTCTCTCTCTCTGTACCTCTTTTTCTCTCCTATTTCTTGCTCTTCCACCCTCTGACTCCCTCGATCAGCATCTTCTCTCTCTCTCTCTCTCTCTCTCTCTCTCTCTCTCTCTCTCTCTCTCTGAGGGCACATATACACACACACACACACATATATATATAATGTATATATATATATATATATATATATATATATATATATATATATATATATGTATACATATACTGTATGTATATATACATATATATATACTGTATGTATATATACATATATATATACTGTATATATATATATATATATATATATATATATATATATATATATATATACATATACATATACACATACATAAAGAAGTCCCCTATAAAACTGGTGGTTTCCAAAGAGAGAGAGAGAGAGAGAGAGAGAGAGAGAGAGAGAGAGAGAGAGAGAGAGAGAGGGAAACGATCACACTGTCACATCCACACTTGAACTGCTGAATCATGGATAAAACCTTCTCTTCAGAAAACTTATAAGACACTAGCCGTTATGCATTCCTATTTAGAAAGCTCATAATTAGCACGTTGAACCTCGCTACATACACTGCACCATTCAGATGTATCTTGCGCATACTCCCTGGATATTGAGGCCTTCCTTTCCTCCTTCCTCAAAAACACCTATGCAATTAATACTCGTTTCTTCCATTCTTTCCACGTGGCCGCACTATCTCAAAACACTCCACTCCGTTCTTTTCTCTACGCTATCACTTCTACCACTCGTCCTACATGTTTCCACATTTCTCAGATCTTTAATTCTTTTTATGCCGCAAACACTAATAAATAGCACATCTACATATTCTCTACCTCACTTTCTATCATTTGCATTCAACATCCACACTTCACTTCATAAAGGAGAGGTAGTTCAACAGTCCCTTAATGCATTGCAAATTGGCTTCCTCAGGCACTCCAAGTTTCAATTAATCTCATCCTCAACTAGTCTGTGACTCAAAGCATAACAGCAAAAGTGTTATCACCGTGTTTGCTTTCATTTGGCTCCTTGCTTTCGTTTGGCCAACCTTTCGTTCTCTTTAGATTTCGTCATATAATTTTCTGATATAATTTTCTTACACTGTACACTTGTTCTCTAGATTCTTCATCCTTGCTTGCATAATATACCGTTATTTTGAATTTAAAATACTCTCCTTCTATATTACTGACCATAAACATTAGCCTCCTACTGTTTATTTTCCACACTTGCTATACTTTCTTAAACTATCATATTAAATCATAACTTAGGGAATATTTTTTCTTGAATCTTCTTGAATCTTGGTCAGCTAACCTCTATCTTTATTTTCTTTCAATTCCATAACAATGCTAAAGTAAAGCAACCTTGCTCATAAACCAAAATGAAAGGTACGTTTATCTTTTAATTATTTTTCTTTGATAAAAGACGTCCCTAACGAACCTTTCTCAGTGTCTTTATTACCAGTTCATTGAGTTGAAGCTAAAAAACATTTTCCTGAAAGCATTTCCTCATGTCAACAATTTCCTCGAGT
Organism: Macrobrachium rosenbergii; assembly: GCF_040412425.1. Lineage (NCBI taxonomy): Eukaryota > Metazoa > Arthropoda > Malacostraca > Decapoda > Palaemonidae > Macrobrachium > Macrobrachium rosenbergii. The sequence goes on from NC_089799.1 coordinate 3,711,647, forward strand.
GTGTATTTGCCTCAAGAGATGCAACAGTATAAGTTTTAGAAAATTTATAACTGACAAGAATTGTAATTGTATCTATTTTAATTTTATAAGTTTAATTGAATTAACAGTTCACGCTTTCGACATTAAGTTTTAGAAAAATTTAAAATTGAAAAGAATTGTAAATGTATTTTTTAATTTTATAATTTAATTAAATTTACAGTTTCACGCTTTCCACAGTAAGTTTTAGAAAAATATAATTGACCAGAACTGTTATTGCATCTGTTTTAATTTTATAAGTTTAATTAAATAAACAATTTCACGCTTTCCACAGTGAGTTTTAGAAAAATTTAATTGACAAGAATTGTGAATGCATTTTTTAATTTTATAATTTAATTAAATTTACAATTTAACGCTTTCCACAGTGCGTTTTAGAAGATTTATAATTGACAAGAATTGTAACTGTATCTGTTTTAATTTTCTAAGTTTAATTAAATTTACAATTTCACGCTTTCCACAGTTAGTTTTAGAAGATTTACAATTGACAAGAATTGCAGTTGTATCTGTTTTAATTTTATAAGTTTAATTGAATGAACAGTTTCACGCTTTCCACATTAAGTTTTAGAACAATTGACAACTGACCAAAACTGTAAATGTATTTTTTTGTATTTTAGTCAGTTTAATTAAAATTACAACTTCACGCTTTTCATTAGTTCTCCTGTATCTTCCAAGCGTCTCTTGTACTTCAATCTAAGCAACAGAATCTGATTAGACTAACTTTAAGTTTCGTGTTTCTTCTCATGCGTGTTGGCGTTTCACTCAGAATTAATAGGAAGGGCGAGTGATGAGATGCAGGTGGCTCCTAACTTGTTACATTTGAAGTACATATAGAGTTTCAGAGTGTTAGGCTTCTCATTACTTAATCTTAATCGAAATCAAGCTGCAATGTATTTCGAACTTATTCAATATTTTCTTTTCCTCATAAATGGCCAACGATACAAGATTTTATATATATATATATATATATATATATATATATATATATATATATATATATATATATATATATATATATATATATATATATATAAGGCAAAATCCACGAAGGAAAGAGCAACAATGGAGTGCTGCAAGGCCTTTCGACTTATAGCCCTTTACTTAGCAGACTTCGTGGATTTTGTCTTTGTATATTCATCACGTTCCATATTTTCGTGATTTAGTTATACATACACACACACACACACACACACACACACACACACACACACACACATATATATATATATATATATATATATATATATATATATATATATATATATATATATATATATATATATCCGTGTTTTTAATTATCCAAGAGGCATTTAGAATTTATCTATGGTTGAAAAAAAAACTCTTATGGAAAAAAAAAATTATCCCAGGAGCCTCCCCAACCCTACAAAATCTTGCAGTACCTAATGCAACAAAACTAGAAATATTAAACAGCCTAATGTGAAGTAATACCTTTTTAAAGTTAATGGACACAAATAAATTCCATGTCCCGATGTTCATTTAGGTCACAGAAACAAGCGCGTCGCATTTATATAACAAATATGAAAGCGCAGGTCATTAAATCATATTGATGAATAAAATGGGAATTCATCAGAAAAAAACATGCATTGAGTTCGAAATCCCAATACGCATTCATTGGTGAAATGACACATTATTTGTGAGCATATTACCTTTCCGAGGAAAGACTTCCTACATTTATTGTACCCCCAAAAAAAGGGGGGGGGCAATTTGTCCCATAAAAGAAACTTTGACTAATTTGTGTGTGACGTCATTCGGGACCCATTAAACGGCCGTCCATATTCGCAATCCTCTTGATGACTTCGAGAGGCTTTTAAAAGGTATTTAGGCTTCTAGTTTTGAAGTCAATTCCAGGTAACAATTTACATTTATTGCCTTTTGACATTTTGTGATTTTTGTTGCCACTAAACAGGGGAAAATTTCTCTCCTTCCTCTCTCTCTCTCTCTCTCTCTCTCTCTCTCTCTCTCTCTCTCTCTCTCTCTCTCTCTCTCTCTCTCTCAGACTAAAAGATTGAATGGGAATATACTCTATCAGTGTCCCCCCCTCTCTCTCTCTCTCTCTCTCTCTCTCTCTCTCTCTCTCTCTCTCTCTCTCTCTCAGACTAAAAGACTGAATGGGAATATACTCTCTCTCTCTCTCTCTCTCTTCTAGAACAAAAGACTGAATGGGAATATGGTCTCTGTCTGACTGTCTCACATAGACACAAGCCAGCACGCAATATGATAGAGGAGGAAAGTGCTTGCTCTCTCTCTCTCTCTCTCTCTCTCTCTCTCTCTCTCTCTCTCTCTCTCTCTCTCTCTCTCTCAAAGCAAAGGATTGTAAAGGAATATGCTCTCTGTTTGTCGGTCTGTGCCCCCAACCCTCTTTCTCTCTCTCTCTCAGACTAAAAGATTGAATGGGAATATACACTCTCTCTCTCTCTCTCTCTCTCTCTCTCTCTCTCTCTCTCTCTCTCTCTCTCTCTCTCTTCTAGAACAAAGGACTGAATGGGAATATGGTATCTGTCTGACTGTCTCACATAGACACAAGCCAGCACGCAATATGACAGAGGAAGAAAGTGCTTGCTCGCTCTCTCTCTCTCTCTCTCTCTCTCTCTCTCTCTCTCTCTCTCTCTCTCTCTCTCTCTCTCTCTCTCAAAGCAAAGGATTGTAAAGGAATATGCTCTCTGTTTGTCGGTCTGTGCCCCCAACCCTCTCTCTCTCTCTCTCTCTCTCTCTCTCACACACACACACACACACGCACAGATGGTGCCTGTCTGTCTAGCTGCCTGTTTTCTCTGTCACACACATGCAATAAGATAGAAGAGGAAAGTGCACTCTCTCTCTCTCTCTCTCTCTCTCTCTCTCTCACACACATACACACACACACACACACACACAGTGAGTGTGACATCAGTTCGTAAATCAGGTCTGCGAGTTAGTTAGACCTTCCGACCGCTTCTCTCCCGAAGAGCGCGTTTTATTTCATTGACAGATCGCCAGAGTTTATGAATGAACGGAAAACCGGAGCATGAGCGTGAGAGTGCGGGGTGCGTGTTTATGGCGAGGGTGTCAGGAAAGGCATATTCTCTCTCTCTCTCTCTTTCTCTCTCTCTCTCCCCTAGGAGCCTGAACTTGTGTGTTGCCTTGGCGACGCTTCCATGCTTAGTTGACGTCACCGTCAGGGATGGTTTCCACTTCCTTTTATGGTGTCGGAATCAGAACCGGCTTGCGATTCTCCTTCTCCTCTTGCTCCTCCTCCTCCTCCTATCCATTTTTTCCTCCTCACTTCTCCCCCACTACCCCAAATCTCCTCCCCTCAACCCAAGGGAAACCCACCACTCCTCCACCTCCCTCAGCCGTCCTTCTGAATGGGTATGCCATTGACATGTTGTGATAAACAGGTATAGAATGCTTCTTAACTCCCCCTCTCATTCCCTCCTCCTTTTCTTAGCCGCTACTTTCACCTGTTGATGAAATCCCGCGTTGACGTGATGGGAACATCACGTCAAAAAATCACATCTCATGGGGGATGTGTCATAATTTTTTTTTTTTTTTTTTTTTTTTTGTGAATGGAGCATCAGCAGTAGTAGTAACACCCGTTTTCATTCACAAATCTGCCGTGACGCAGGGAGAGTGAGTGACTCTCAGTGGCACTTCGTGATGCACTGAGCACACTCGATTTGCATACGTCTATAGGTAGGAGGTCTATTCACGCGCACTGAGCTAATTTACTCATTACAGTCTTGGTATTATTGAGTGATGTGTCGCATACAGTTTCTGACGACGATTTGGTGTCAATTGGACTGATTTGTTTCGGGTGGTGTAAAATAATCTTTACAAGGAAAAACAATGTATTTTGTTTGAATTTCTCTCTCTCTCTCAGGGGATAAAATAATGTCTACTAAACAGAGATTCGTTTACTTACGTTTCCTTGCTACAATATCATATGAATTTCTTCAATTCTCAGTAGCCTTCTAACGTCACCCCATTTAGAAATATGTACATACAGACATACATACATACATATATATATATATATATATATATATATATATATATATATATATATATATATATATATATATATATATATATATATATATATATATATACATATATATAATCAAGATGTTTTATTTATTTTTACTGAAAATATTCTTTACTTTGGTTTGCGATTTCATTTGTAAGTAATTAAAGGGTAACGGACTCCACTGCTTGTAAGCACAAGTTTGAGTTCTGTTATTAAAGTGAAAAGTTTATCAAAAACGGTTCTATTGGTTTTAAAAATTAAAGAACGTACTGTGGTCTGTAATTCACGTGTGAATATCAGTCTTCTAAAATTTATTTGAAATAATAATAATAATAATAATAATAATAATAATAATAATAATAATAATAATAATAATAATAATAATAATAAAATAAAATATTATTATTATTATTATTTATTATTATTATTAATAATAAAAATAAAAATAAAAATAACAATATTGTTATTGTTATTGTTTAATAATAATAATAATAATAATAATAATAATAATATTATTATTATTATTATTATTATTATTATTATTATTATTATTATTATTATTATTTAGTAGATAGGAATCAGCAGTTTTTCCTTATGGAATTATACTGCAATCTGAGCACACACATCTATGCATGTATGCTGTTTTTGTTTCAGCCAAAGCTATGAGCCTTATGCCAGCGCTGACTCTCGCCCCAAGATCATCTTTTAAACAGTGAATATAAAGGATAGCCCTGAGAGTAATCAAAGCAATTATCCGCTGGCAAATTCATCCAATCTTTGAACTGACGAATAAAGAATGAACTCTTAATAAGGCAGGATTTTTCGAATATTGACTGAAGGATCATCGTTAGCCAAACTGAAAGACTAGGATTCTCGTTTCGCGGTCCAGGATGGCAGACCAGGATGATGACAGACCATCCTCCAGATTATGGGCTCTGGGAGGTCAGTGATAGGCAGGTACCTGAAAGGATTTTAATTGTCCTGTTTCGAAGTGACAGGTTTAGCTGCGTTTGAGTCAGGTCCTATAGATCTCGTCACTTGTCTGAGTGACAGGTTCGAAGTAAGAAACAGGATTTTGTGCGATTTTTTTTTTTATTGTTTTCTGTAAAAGAAAACTATTGTGACGGCTTTGTCTGTCCGTCAGCACTTTATTCTGTCAATACTTTTTCTGCCCGCCCCTAGATCTTAAAAACTGCTGAGGCTAGAGGGCTGCAAATTGGTATGTTGATCATCCACCCCCAGTCATTAAACATACCAAATTGTAGCCCTCTAGCCTCAGTAATTTTTTTTATTTGATTTAAGGTTAAAATTAGACATAATCGTACTCTGGCACCGCTACAGGTACCATCACAGGCCACAACCAGACCGTGGCTGAGTTTCATGGGTCATGCCTGAATGTTTCATATAGTATTATACGCTGTACAGAAAACCCGATTGCACCGAAGAAACTTCGAAGCATTTTTTACTTTTTTTTTAAGTGGATATGTGTTTGACGCGTAGGCTTTTTTTGTAATTGCGGCTCTTCAGCCTGTCTTATCGACTAATAAGTCGACATAAAATTAGGGAGAAATATATATATATATATATATATATATATATATATATATATATATATATATATATATATATATATATATATATATATATATATATATATATATATATATGAATATATATATAATTTATATTTATATATATATTCCTTCTAACATATTTATTTATGTTCTGTTAATTGTGTATATTCATCGAGATTTTTTTTATGTGGAATTCGGTTGTTTTCATTAAAGTTAACTACTGTGTCCTTTAAAAAGATTACCAAAAATTCCCCCAGTGAGTATCTACGGCAGTTAAATCTACTTGACAATTATGTACAGTATTATACATTTCCTTCCACAGAAATCTTTTATGATTTGCCATAATTTTCGTGTTTTTTACTTCGAAAATAACGGGCAGTCAAAAAATCCTATCTTTCATTCTCTTGTGCAATTCTCTTTCAAGGTTTTTGATTTTATAATGTTTTATAACGTTTTGCTTATTATCATCATCACCCAAATCCTACATTTGTCTCAAATTTAACATTCTATTTTTTATACATTTTCCTCTTTTATGTACCGTATTAATTTGTCAATGAAATGTACCAGGCAACCAATATCCATTTCAAAATATTTCGAGTAGCTATGCTTACTGAAACACTATCCTACTATCTTTAAGGACGCTTTCTCTCTCTCTCTCTCTCTCTCTCTCTCTCTCTCTCTCTCTCTCTCTCTCTCTCTTACTGTCTATGTCCATGACTGTGATATATATTTTTAAAAAATCATGAATGCAATGCTCCTTTCCTAATTTTTCAGATTTTATTTTCTTGCTTTCCTCTTCCACAAACAAAAAATACCAAGTAAAAGATGCGCAGGAGTTTCTTCGGCGCAATCGAGTTTTCTGTACGGCGTATAATGCTGTATGAAACTCTCAGCCGCGGCCCATGAAACTTTCAGCAACAGCCCGGTGGTGGCCTGTGTTGTTGGCACCTATAGCGGTGTTCGGTGAACGATCATGGCTAACTTTAACCTTAAATAAAATAAAAACTACTGAGGCTAGAGGGCTGCAATTTGGTATGTTTGATGAGTGGAAGGTGGATGATCAACATACGAATTTGCAGGCCTCTAGCCTCAGTAGTTTCTAAGATCTAAGGGCGGACAGAAAAAGTGCGGATAGAATAAAGTGCGGACAGAAAAAGTCCAGACAGATAAAGTGCGGACAGAATAAAGTGCGGACAGAAAAAGTACGGACAGAATGAACTGCGGACAGAAAAAGTGCGGACAGAATAAAGTGCTGACAGAAAAAGTCCAGACAGAAAAAGTGCGGACAGAATAAAGTCCAGACAGAAAAAAGGGCGGTCAGAATAAAGACAAGACAGAAAAAGTGCGGACAGAATAAAGTCCAGACAGAAAAAGTGCGGACAGAAAAAAGTGCAAACAGAAAAAGTCCAGATAGAAAAAGTGCGGACAGAATAAAGTGCGGACGGACAGACTAAGCCGGCACAATAGTTATCTTTTACAAACAACTAAAAAAAGGAAACGCCTCCATTTGCAAAGCCACCTTCATTCACAAAATTCTTAGTATGTGAGCGCCTACGCTCACTTACAAATTTTGCAGATCAAGGGTAATTTGGGGATCGGCTCTTTTCGCAATCTGCAAATTTCTGATCCAAAAATTTCAAAACTTTTTGTCCCAACTTTCTTCAGACAAAATGATAAGAATAGTTCTATGTTCTATTTCTTTTAATCGTCCGCTGATATTCCTTTTATAGAACTTTTAATTCCATATCTATATGAATTTAATTTTAGGCCATTTTCGATGTTGTTGGAATAAAACGAAAACTTTGGCTGGTATGTTTCTCCATTAAACGATGTACAATCAGATTAACATAACATTGCTAATTATGTCTAACATTTTTTATATTATTATGAAAACACGTTAATGTTTTTTCCTCTCCATGCATTAAAACATTACTCCCACGACACAGTCACAATTCATAAACAGCCTTAAAATACCAGCAAAAACATTGCAAACTTTTTCTCGCTTCCATTTCGAAAAGAGAAAGAATCACGGATGGAACATTTTAAAAAGCAGAGATATACGTTCCTCAAAATTCTCTAATCTCATTTCAGGTTTTTCTCTTTTTTTTATTCTTTAATCTTTAATCTACGCTGCGAACCACGACGCGTTGATTCATTCACTGATGTTAAAGATGACGGATGTGTACAATTCCCCCCCTTAACTTCTCCACCTTCTGTTCAAAATGGTTTGGCTCTGACGTAATTGCTTTCATTCATGCTCCACCCACAACCGTCTGCAACCCTACAAGTTCCATTCCCTCCCCCCACCAAACCCCACCTTTCTCTCTCTCTCTCTCTCTCTCTGTTAGGGACACAGTTACTGTTCTTTATTTTAAAGCAGTTACACAATCAAACTTCGTGCGTCACTTTCTATCATTTTAAATTC
>NC_089799.1:3724705-3732205 GCF_040412425.1 Macrobrachium rosenbergii
GTTCAGTAACCTGATGTTGTTGCATTGGTTTCTTTTACGTTGTTGTAAATGTAAATGTATATGTATATGTATAATATTTATATATTATGTATATATAATTATATATATACATAATTATATAATTATATATACATAATATATATAAATATTATACATATACATATACATTTACAACCACGTGAAAGAAACCAATGCAACAACATCAGGCTACTGAACTCATCTGAAAATAAACAGATTCCTTGAGTAAAACCCATATCACAATCACTATACGAACACCGGCTACCTTGACGTGAGGGCCCTATTCTCCTTGTAGATGAAACGTTCAAAAAAAGCCATTTAGAGAGAGAGATTTAGAGAGAGAGAGAGAGAGAGAGAGAGAGAGAGAGAGAGAGAGAGAGAGATTAAAAAATATGACAGAAAGATGTTTAATGCATGAGCCACGGCCACTTAAATGGCATGATTACAGAGTGAAGTAAAAAGTTATAATAGTTTTGTGTTCGGAGACCGGTTTACCGATAGGTTATTTGGAGTTGGGGGAGGAATTATTTTCGTCATAAAACACAATTATCCGTTGATTATGCAGCGAAATGGAGGTTATACTGTAATGTTAGGAGATTGCAGTAACGCGAGTGCTATAAATTGATATTTCCCTTTAGTGAAAGGACTGGAATTTCTGAAACTTTTTGTGGAATTTTTCTCCACTAATAACAAGAATTCAATAATGAGTTTGCTACAGGCCGTGTTTGTGTATATGTTTTATCGTTTTTGTAACTCACTAAATTCGTGTATATATATGTTTATATATATTGTTATGTGTAGGGTCTTGGCTGATCATTTATTATTCAATTTACGTAATTTTTACGGCCCTGCAGACCAAGAATACGCGTAACCTGCCACTTGAAGCCAAAAGTTAACCTCAAAGACAGTCGTTAATTAGCCAAAGGTCGCCAGTTAAGGGTAATTAACCTTAACAAAGAATATTCAAGGAATAAAGAATTTATGATGAACGTCCTCCAACTGCGGACGCATACAAGAATTTCTACTCGTGAAGATAAACTTAGATTTCAAACGCAACGGTTTCTCCCAAACGTCGACGCTAGGCATACAAAAGCATCGAGACTTAAAACTGTTTTGCTTACCCTAAATCCTGGGTATGTTACTGGAATAACGGGGGGAAGCTAACAATAAAATAATTTGGCTTAATCTAGACTTCGTGAACACCTATACCATAAGTGGTAGCTGAAGGAAGAAAACAGAGGAAATGTGAAATACAGAAGTACTAGTCAATCGACGAAGCTTCAACAAGAATCGGACTTACCGTGAACGTCAAGTCGCTGCGCAAACGAGGGACCTCAGGAGTCGTATTCTGGCAGTCTTCCCAATTCACTAATTAAGATAGACGTAGGAGTAAAAGTAATAAAGAACAAAGAATAGCGTTGGGCATGCTCTCCGCGTGCACCCTGGTTCAGTGACCGTTTTTCTCTCTCTGCGCGACCTCGCTTCATTCCCGCAAGGTGAGGCAGATGCTTGACATACCGCCCCGGAGAATCCGACCTTGACAAAGGCATCGCCGAATTCATAGAATAGAGAGGAAGATAGCTTAAGTCCACCATAACTAGGGGTCATTGAGTGTAAACCCTCTCTGAGGCTTAGATCCCTAATGCCATAGCATTTTTTTGTTTTTCTGAACTGCCCAGCCTATACAGGGGAGCCATCTGTCTCATATTCCTACAACTAAATACATCGAGGGCGACCAGCATTAATATTTGTAAAAATTTGAATCTTATTTAATTAAATATATATATATATAAATTATATTATATATAAATATATTTATTTATATGTACACTTTATATATAATATAGGTCTATCCATATATTTATATATATATTTATCATTTATATATTTGTGGTATATATATACATTTTATAAATGATTCAATGATCTCCTGCTGCTTTCATATAGATATAATATATATATATTTATATAGTTGTTCTATTATATATATATATATATACTATATATATATATATAAAATGATATTTATATTTGGCTTATAATACGATACTTTTTATGAAATATATAAACAATATATATATCATATATATATATATATCGATCTATATATATCATAATATATATATATATATATATATATATATATGTATATATATATCATATATAATATCATAATGAATAAGTATGATATATATATATAGATAATATATTTATTATTGTATTATATATATATATATATATATTTATATATATATATATATATATATATATATGATAATATATATTGTGTGTGTGTGTGTGTGTGTGTGTGTCTAAGTAATAACATCAAGTAAAGGAAGCAAAAAAATTAAAACCTAAAGATCTCAATAATCCTTGAGAGAAGAACCCGAGCATTACGAGAAATCCACTGCGTGGGAATCAACTTCAGAAACAGTTATTGTTTTCGCCAATGTCATCCAAGTTATATTTGTTTTAATACTGGATTCTTAAACCGGTATTCCTCAGTCTTTTCTGAATCAAAAACGTTTGCGGCAGAGAGTTTAAGAGAGTTGAGAGAGAGAGAGAGAGAGAGAGAGTGTGACTGTTTTACTGAATGGTAAAGATTAGAGGGATTGCTTAAACTAGAAAAATGAGAGAGAGAGAGAGAGAGAGAGAGAGAGAGAGAGAGAGAGAGAGAGAGAGAGAGAGAGAGAGAGAGAGAGAGAGAGATAGAATTTTCCTGAATGGAAAAGATTAGAGGGATCACTGAATTAGAAAATCTAGAGAAAAGAGAGAGAGAGAGAGAGAGAGAGAGAGAGAGAGAGAGAGAAATTCTCCTGAATGGATTACAGGAATCACTCGATTTGGTCAAACAGAGATTGAAAAGGTTTGGGGAAAGACAGCCCAGATAACCTCGAAGGGTAAAGGGGTATTTACAATAATATCCTCCATTCATCGATGGACTTGCTTCTATAAATACTCAAAACGTATTGTAAGAAATCTTTTGAGGTCCAGCTGAAGTGGGTGGAGACTATTACACGCATTGCTTGTCGCACAGCATTGGAAACTTGGTCAAATGAAGCATTACTGATACTGACGAGACTGCAATAAACAGGTAAATATTATAACGGGTAAAAGGGTTGCTTTTCTTTTCATTGGCAATAAAGCTTTTTTTACTTTACTATTAGAACAGGTAAAAGGGGTACTCTCCTTTCCATTGGCAATAAAGCTTTTGTTACTTTACCTTTGCAATTCATTCTAGCAGAAGACGAAGCCTCTAAGATAGGAAGAAGAAGAAGAAGACGAAGAATTCGTATTTGTAGAATCTACCCAAATATATATGGCCACATGGAGAGAGAGAGAGAGAGAGAGATTCCAGAGAGAGGAGAGAGAGAGAGAGAGAGAGAGAGAGAGAGAGAGAGACCTTACCTTACAGACCTTACAGTTCGTTCGGGTTGCCCCAGGTCCCTCAGTGTGAGGCACCTCTGATGTCTATCAGAGAATTGCTAATGCATCTTCCGGTATATTTTGCATCTTCCAGTCTTGGATGGTCTGGGATGCATCTTAGATATTTGTCGAGCTTATTCTTAAACACATCTACGCTCACTCCTGATATGTTTCTCAGATGACCTGGTAGCGCATTGAATAGACGCTGCATTATCGATGCTGGTGCGTGGTGGATTAATGTCCTGTGTGCTTTCCTTAGTTTTCCTGGTATCGTTTTGGGCACTATTAATCTACCTCTGCTTGCTCTTTCTGATATTTTTAGCTCCATGATGTTTTCAGTAATTCCTTCTATCTGTTTCCATGCCTGGATAATCATGTAGCGTTCTCTTCTTCTTTCAAGACTATATAAATTTAAGAATTGTAGTCTTTCCCAGTAGTCAAGGTCCTTAACTTCTTCTATTCTAGCTGTAAAGGACCTTTGTACACTTTCTATTTGTGCAATATCCTTTTGGTAGTGTGGGAACCATATTATATTACAATATTCTAGTGGACTACGTACGTACGTTTTATAAAGCATAATCATGTGTTCGGCTTTCCTTGTTTTGAAGTGCCGGAACAACATTCCCATTTTTGCTTTGCATTTTGCCAATATCGTTGCTATTTGGTCATTGCATAACATATTCCTATTCAACATCACACAAAGGTCTTTAACTGCTTCCTTATTTGTGATTGTCTCATTATTAGGTCCTTTATATGCATATAGCATTCCTTCTTTATCACCATAGTTTATTGATTCAAATTTATCAGAGTTAAATATCATCCTATTTACCTCTGCCCATTAATATATATTGTTTAGGTCTCTTTGTAGCGAGTTCCTATCTTCATCACAAGTAATCTCTCTACTTATTCTTGTGTCATCTGCGAAACTTCTCACTACCGAGTCCTTAACATTATTGTCTATGTCTGCAATCATAATCACAAACAGCAATGCAGCTAACACCGTACCTTGTGGCACACCGGATATTACCGTAGCTTCATCCAATTTCTCATCGTTAGCAATCACTATCTGTTTTCTGTTTTGCAAAAATTCTTTTATCCATCTTCCAACTTTATCCACAATGTTATGTTTTCTCATTCTTTTTGTTAATATATTATGGTCTACCTTGTCAAAAACTTTTGCAAAGTCTAGGTAAACCACATTTGTATCTTTTTCGTTTATCATATTTTTATATATGCTTTCGTGGTGAGCTAACAGTTGGGTCTGTGTACTTCTTCCGGGTACAAAACCATGTTGTCCTGTATTAAACAAACTATTTTTCATTAAATGTTTCATTATATATTTTTCATTACCCTTTCGTAAACTTTCATAATATGAGATGTCAGACTCACAGGCCTATAATTACTTGCCTCTAGTCTTGATCCACCTTTGAAAGTTGGGGTAATATACGCTAATTTATGCTCATCATAAATCTTGCCTGTATCTATACTTTGTCTTAATAATATTGCTAGTGGCTTTGCGATTGAATGAACCACTTTCTTTAACAAAATGGCAGGAACACCATGTGGAAAAAGGTCTTACAAAGAAAAGAATGCATGGAAAGTGATTGAGCTAAAAAGTGAGAAAATGCAGAACAAAAGATTATTTTTAATCTCATGCATAATATCAAACAAACCCGAAAATATTTTACTCATATGCAAAAAGATGAATAAAAAAATTGAGTAGAAATAGGCCCTGCACAATAACATATTAGCAGAAAGAGAGTGAATTCACACCTAGAATTGATAATGAAGATAATGATACAGAAATAAGAGATGGAAACTGTGAATATTTATCGGAAATATCTATGTCCGATAAATATTCACAGTTTTCATCTCTTATTGCTGTATCATTATCTTCATTATCAATTCTAGGTGTGAATTCACTCTTATGTCTTTCTGCTAATATGTTACATATTTCCTTTTTTTCATTTGTTAATCGTCCTTCAATTCTTAGAGGGCCTATTTCTACTCTTATTTTTTTCATCTTTTTTGCATATGAGTAAAATTTTTCCGGTTTTGTTTGATATCATGCAGGGTCTTTTCTTCAAGGTCTTGATTTTCTTTATCCTTTGACTGTATAATCTTTTGTTCTGCATTTTCTATCTTACTTTTTAGCTCAATCACTTTCCATGCATTCTTTTCTTTTGCAAGACCTTTTTTCCACTTTCTGATTTTCTGGAACAAGATCCTTCTGTCTCTTGGTATGTGTGACTGATGTTTATTTTTCTTCTTTGGTATATATTTTTCCACTATTTCCTCTAAAATTTTATATAATATATCCGTATTTACCTGTATATTATCACTTACGAATATGTTTTCCCAGTCTTTGTTTAATTCTTCATTTATTTTTGACCAATTTATATTTTTACTATAGAAATTATATTTTCCATATCCTTCCCATTTTTCTTCTCTTGCTTATCTCTGTTTTCAATAGTTTTGGAACGGACTGTTAATTCTATGACATTATGGTCTGAAATATTCGTATTATACACTATTATTTCTTTAACATAGTTCATCTCGTTCACAAATACTAGATCTAAAATATTATCCTTTCTTGTTGGTAGGTGATTTATTTGCTGAATGTTATGTTCTAGTAGCATATCTAATAGGTTTTCAAATTGCCTCTTATCTTCTGCGCTACTATTACTCTCTTTTTTATATGTATAAATACAACCACAGTCTCCTATTCGTTCTTTCCATTCTACGAAAGGAAAGTTAAAGTCTCCGGATAGAAGTATAGTCCAGTCTTTGTGATTTCTACATATATCATCCAATTTGTCAATTGTTATATCAAACTCTTTAGTATTCGGGGGTCTGTATATTACAATGTTTACTAATTTTTCAGATTCAAATTCTACTGCTATTAATTCACATTCTGTGTTACTATATTTCTCACCGATTTTTCCTTGAGTGGTGTCTCTCCTACATATCGCGGTTCCCCCTTGATTCCTATTTTTTCTATCTGATCTATAAGTTTGGAAACCCTTTATCTGATCGTCATTACCAGTCTCTTGTGAGTACCAGGTTTCACTTATATTCATTATATCTGTTTTTTTCAGTTTGGGTTAGTTCTTCTAAGAACTCTATTTTTCTTTTTGAGTTACTCGAAACTAGACCCTGAGAGAGAGAGAGAGAGAGAGAGAGAGAGAGAGAGAGAGAGAGAGAGAGAGAGAGAGAGAGAGAGAGAGAGAGAGAGAGAGAGAAACTCTGGGTCATGTTTGATACTAATACTTTGTTAAGGTCATAGAGACCAAAGGATTAGTTGGCAAAAAAATATTAAGCCCGAGATAAAGAGAAATTAGGACGATTACCACAAAGTCTAAAGAGAATGCACAACAAGTACTAAAATTTTACAAAATGGGTAAAAATACTCAATCATATGTAAGCTTTGGAGGGTGAAACGGATTTGCAAATTACGTATTCACTGAGCTGGTAATGAAATCAATACAATGTAAAATACTGTAATTCAAATTCAGATTATTCCATCGACATGGCAAACTGGAAAAAAAGTAGTTTACAATTTAAAAAAAATGTACAGTGTTTTTATTGCTACTGTTGTTATCTGGGAAAATAAATAAAAATATGAAATAGATAAATACGCAAGAAAAAGATATCAAATACGATTATCTATCATTGACGGGTTTGGTTTTTAGCAGTTCCCAATTAGGAATAAGCTGTCATGGTCAAAAGGATATATTTCAACCTAAATACTTGCTTTCTATTGAAAGTATTATTTTAGACGAGCTATGTATAATGTTATGAAAGAATGGATCCAATAAATCATTTTTATAAAATCACATACATTCATATGTGTACGTATGTATATATATATGTATATGTATATTTATCTGTATACAAATGAATATATACATATATACATATACGTATACAAATACATATACATACATACAGTATATAAATATAAATGCATATACACACACATATTAGACATTTTTATTTATATATGTATGTATATATATATATATATATATATATATAAATATATATATATATATA
>NC_089799.1:3734705-3737205 GCF_040412425.1 Macrobrachium rosenbergii
TTACTGAAATAATATATTTTCATATGTTACCGAAGGGGAATTTTTTATTTGATAAAAATTCCTTCGGTAACATATATGAAAATATATTATTTCGAGTGTAGAGCGAATTGGATATTAAAGGACGTTTGTAGCTTACTGATTGTATATGGATCACGGTGATGTGATAAAAGTCATATATATATATATATATATATATATATATATATATATATATATATATATATATATATATATATATATATATATGTGTGTGTGTATGTATGTATGTATGCATGTATATGTGTGTGCGTGTGTGTGATTTTATGTATGTAAGTATATGTGTGTCTGTGTGTTTGTGAAAACTGATTTTTATCTTACTGAAAAAAAATTTGTATGTCTCCTGCCAATAAGGGCATCACCCTTTTGTGAACAATAAGTTTAACGTCCTCTCTGTTCGTCTCTATAACCAGCTCTATTGGAGAAACACTCACAATCTATTTAATTCATATTACTTTACTATTTTCTAATCAGATACCCTTTTTGTTAAACACTTATAAAGTCTGCATGGTTCCTGCATCGCTGAAAACTGGCGTAGAGTCACACCCAGACTAGTAGTTCCTGCATTGATTATTGAATGTATTTACAGATGAACTGCCTTCGTGTTTATTTAAATGAACTACCTTCCTGTTTGTTTTCCCTGTGCCTTTCTTTAAACTTCAAAATTCAGTCCATCGTCAAGAAAGTTTGGAATTCTAATTATTCCGACTACCAATCCGATTATAAGATTTGCTGTTGGCGCTGTTACTGAATTATCAGAAACTTTCCTTAACTCTCAGTTCTGAAATACATTCACCCAAACTCTTCTTTTGTGTCACAAAAAGGATTCCACATTAGATTAATTATAAATTATTATGGTGCGGTCCTTAAAAATCCTCTTGTTGTTTAGTTGGTATCTGTTTGAGATTTCTCTGAATTTGTATTTAATTCTTAATGTCTCTGAGATTTTAGGCACAGCAGGACGTCCTGCCAATTGCTTCTGTGTGAATGATGTTTCGACTTGTGTGTCTGTGTGGCAACAATGTATTTTCTTCAGTATATCTGGTGGTGTTTCTCAGTCTCCCGTTATTCTTCTCGGATTTTCTAAATCTCTCTCTCTCTCTCTCTCTCTCTCTCTCTCTCTCTCTCTCTCTCTCTCTCTCTCTCTCTATATATATATATATATATATATATATATATATATATATATATATATATATATATATATTATATATAAATTATATACTATATATATATATACATTACACACACACACACACACACATATACATATATATATATACATATATATATATATATATATATATATATATATATATATATATATATATATATATATATATATATATATATATATATACACACACACACACACACTTCTCAACCCTAACATTACTCGAGTACAATGACTATTTCCCAATATGCTTACATTTTACTCGTATCTTTAATCCTACTCTAGTTTCTGTTATCAACTTGGCAGTATTGAAACACTTTTTGTATCTGTCTAGCATCTGCAACCGTTTGGGAAAATCTGAATGAGATTCTCGAATCAATCAAGTTGTAATCTCTCTCTCTCTCTCTCTCTCTCTCTCTCTCTCTCTCTCTCTCTCTCTCTCAGCCTCCGAGTCCAACCCTGTGTTTTATTTTCGTTTAATGAAAATGTAATTCAACCATTCGAGTGTCTTCAAACTAGTATTTGATGTATCACGGAATAGAAATGATTGAATCCACTTCCTCAAAATATCCTGTTTCCAGAAAAGATTTTTTCCCCCAGAAATGTTCATTTTACTTTTCATTTTAATCAAAGTCAATAAATTAGTATTCGATCTTTTATTGTCTCTTATTTTCTATAAGTGATTGGAGTATTTCCTTCATTAAACAGCGTATGGTCTTTATTTCCTTGTACTTTCATTATTTTTACCGATTATTTGTTAATTTGTTAATTTACTTTCCTAATAACTGATCTGTTCTTCCTGTTTTTCCTGTGTTATCTTCTGTTACTTCTTTCAAATGAACACCATATTCTTTGGAAGCTTGAATTTCAAGTCAATGGCCCCTGTGGTGGGTTTGTTCCATATGATTAGGGTTCATCTGAATAATAATAATAATAATAATAATAATAATAATAATAATAATAATAATAATAATAATAATAATAATAATAATAATAATAATAACAAGGAAAAATTCAAGGACAATTTGTCTAACTAATAATAATAATAATAATAATAATAATAATAATAATAATAATAATAATAATAATAATAATAATAATATGCAAAAAGAAAAATTCAAGGACAATTTGTCCACAAAGAAAAAAAAAAATTTCCAAGATCAGTCTTGTGGGAACGTCTATCCGACGCCGTTTCCTCTCCATAACAACAATTTCAGATAGAAATCTGCCGAGCTGGCTACAGACGACCTGTTTTCAAGGCTGTTTCCAAATCTGCCGTGTCATCACTTC
>NC_089799.1:3742205-3747205 GCF_040412425.1 Macrobrachium rosenbergii
TATATATATATATATATATATATATATATATAGATATAGATATATATATGTATATATATATATATATATATATATATATATATATATATATATATATATATGTATATATATATATATATATATATATATATATATATATATATATATATATATATATATATATATATATATATATATATATATATATATATATATATTTAAACAATGAAACCCAGAAACTACTACTCATCTCTTCAAGCGGAGGAATGCTAAAAGTGAGTTAGTAATTGTGATTTTACTTTTCACATTTTTGAAGCCGAATTTTTTTATATTGGTCTGAATACCATAGCTAAAAGGCAGATGAATTAATAATACGTTAAACTCAAACGGTAGAAGTGATCCAATCTTTAATATTTTCTTTCATTCTAGTTCCTGTTTTGAAGTAGTTTCTCCACGTTGATGACAGGGAGAATATTCGACTTTTCTCTTAACTTACTGAAAGGAATGATAATTTAATTTTCTGTGGAGTAATATATATATATATATATATATATATATATATATATATGGTATATATATATATATATATATATATATATATATATATATATATATATATATATATATATATATATATATATATATATATATATATATATATATATATATATAGAGAGAGAGAGAGAGAGAGAGAGAGAGAGAGAGAGAGAGAGAGAGAGAGAGAGAGAGAGTGACAACCTATGGTACTGCAATGAATTTTTCAATGACGGAAGGCTGAATTAGCCTGAGATACAGGCTAGTAATTAAATTAACAGTAGAATTATCGACACAGTCTGTTCACAGAGTGCTAGACACGAACTAACTTCACTGACCAACCCAGTGGAAAATAAACTACAAATTATACATAACTTAACAGAGCTATTAGCTGAAAAAAATCTGTTATACTTCAGGATCATACAAATATTTATTGATTGTTTCAAGTTTTTAAGAACATAATGTTCTTTGATTTTGTGCTCAATCTGAAACTGTTTTTTTTATTCATCAATATCGCAGTT
Organism: Macrobrachium rosenbergii; assembly: GCF_040412425.1. Taxonomy (NCBI): domain Eukaryota; kingdom Metazoa; phylum Arthropoda; class Malacostraca; order Decapoda; family Palaemonidae; genus Macrobrachium; species Macrobrachium rosenbergii. The sequence goes on from NC_089799.1 coordinate 3,743,240, forward strand.
TTATGTGAATATATTCGTTGCTAAAATTCTATTACTACTGAACAATCATAATTATATTAATATAATCATATCTACTTCTACACCAGTTTTTCTCCTATCTTACACTTCCTTTGCTTACTGCTGCAAATGGTTTCCCTTACTGCTTGATATTGTTATTAACCCTCCTATGGAAACATTTTCAGAGAGAGAGAGAGAGAGAGAGAGAGAGAGAGAGAGAGAGAGAGAGAGAGAGAGAGAGAGAGAGGCAAAAACAGCTTATATGCTAGGCTCTGTTATGATGAACTGTTTTCATATTTTTCAACATTTCCTAGAACCCACATAAAATATTGTCTATAGTTCCGGACAATACCAGAGTGAATGCTATAACTCCCACGAAGTTTTTCAGACATTATTATTATTATTATTATTATTATTATTATTATTATTATTATTATTATTATTATTATTATTATTATTGATAATGCAGCAACTTTTTTAGTTTTGGACAGACCACTTCAAAAACTACATTATCTGGCATCGAAAGATTATTATTATTATTATTATTATTATTATTATTATTATTATTATTATTATTATTATTATTATTATTATTATTATTATTGATAATGTAGCAAGTTTTGTTTTTGTTTCTGGAGAGACCACTTCAAAAACTACATTATCTGGCATCGGAAGATTATTATTATTATTATTATTATTATTATTATTATTATTATTATTATTATTATTATTATTATTATTATTATTATTATTATTATTGGTAATGTTTTGGAGAGACTACTTCAAAAACTATGTTATCGATCATCGAAAGATAAGATTTTTTGAATATGGCAACCTGCTTTTTTTTCTAAAAGGTGTCTTGGTTACGATTAGGTCTTTCCCTATAGGACCAACTGTGAAAAGGAAATTATTTAGATTGTGGTAGTGAATTTCTTGAAACCAAGTAACCCTGACAAGCAGGGAATGTGAGGAGAACTTGTGAAGATTATTGATAAAATATAATTTTCCGATTAAAAATACTAATAAGGCTGGAAATGGTCAGTAGCTGAAAGATTCATCAGTATTTTTTTCAATAGCCATACATAATTGGTTACTGAGATATGATGCTAAACGTTGTACAGATATGTTCAATATACAGACAATCAGATAATATGTTTAATATACAGACAATATATGCGATGTTTAACTGGAGAAATGTATCTAAAAATATAATTATTAACTCACTTATTATATTCATAAAATTATCTTAAAATACAATCATTAACTCAGTTACCCTATCCATATGCAAAATATACGTAAATATGAATATTATACGATTTCTCTCTCACTCGACGTGTAACCTAAAGAAAAGTAATAAGTTATCCACTTTTTTATGATGCTAGAACAAAGATTTATTGTCATTCCTATTTACTTCAGCTCGATTTCAATTGTTTACTTGCATTACGCATGCGCAGTACACAAAGGGTCTATTAAAAAATTCAGAGATCATAATTTACTTCTTGATTGTGTTCCCTCCCCTAGAGAATGTGCTCTTTCTGGCTAACGATCGGATGTCATATACAATGACATATTCAATGCTATGCTTATGATTATGCAAAGAGTTTTCCTTAATAGATTTTTGATAATTTCTTGTTTACAGCCAATGTTCAAGATTTTGTACAGATTTTCCCTCAATATATTGTTCATCTTTCCTAGCTCACAGCTGAGTTTTCACAATGAGATAAAACTTCAAAATATTATCTTTTTATTGGTGCAGTTATTTGAAAACAATTGTAACTTTTTTATTTTTCCTAATATATTCCAATAGGAAAACCCCCAAATAATTTATAATTAACCTCAACCATGAAAATGAAGAAGAAAAAAAAAGGCTATAAGTAAAAACAGTTTGGGAGGCTATGACACAGATTACTACCCTTTATCTATATATCTGTTGACTTATTCTTTTTATATTTTTTTCTAACACCTAATTTCTTCTTTCTGAAATTCCTATTACCTTCTGTAATTTCTTCCTAATGAACACCATATTCTCTGGAAACTTGAATTCGAGTCGTTAGCCCCCGTGGTGGGTTGTTCCATATGAATAGGGTTCATTTTCTGAATAATAATAATAATAATAATAATAATAATAATAATAATAATAATAATAATAATAATAATAATAATAATAATAATAATAATAATCCATAAAAATCTCATAATTGCATGTATCACCAAAAACGACGAAGAAATCCACAGTGGTGGAAATGTAAATATATATTAAAAATATATATACATTTTTACACTTACACCACTGGATTTCCTCATCAGTAATAATAATAATAATAATAATAATAATAATAATAATAATAATAATAATAATAATAATAAAAAGCAACATAACATCATAGTCCCCTTAAGGTTTAACCTGACAAGATCGTTCCTCCTGGAATATATCCCTCAGAATTCCTTGTACGTCCGAGTCACACTTTCTTATGCCGCCTGTCATTTGTGGTCACAAATCACTGTCACAGGAACAGGACAAAGAAAAGGACAGTGTCACGGTTGAGGCAGTGAATATTCCAGGTTCTCGGGCATAGGTTAGTATAGTCTATAATACTGTGGTTTACAATTTTCTAGAATATGTTTATAACCGGGACATTGCGCTGAATGGCTATCTTGATAGGTATCTCAGACTCTGGACTCTTTTAAATTACTGTAGAGGGCAAGTTACTTTAGAGAGTAAGTTACTGTAATTTACTGTAGATGGTAAGTTATTTTAGTTACTGTTGAGGGAAAGTTACTGTAGATGGTAAGTTACTGAAAGTTACTGTAGAGGGAAAGTTACTGTAAGTTACTGTAGAGGGTAACTTACTGTAATTGTAAGTTACTGTAGTGGATAACTTACTGTAAGTTACTGTAGAGGGAAAGTTACTTTAAATTATTGTAGAGGGTAAGTTACTGTAATTTACTGTAGAGTGTAAGTTGCTGTCAGTTACAGTAGGGTAAGTTACTGTAATTTACTGTAGTGTGTAAAAAGTATACCTTAGTTTTACCAGACCACTGAGATGATTAACAGCTCTCCAAGAGAGGGCTGGCCCGAAGGATTAGACTTATCTTACGTGGCTAAGAACCAATTGGTTACCTAGCAACGGGACCTACAGCTTATTGTGGAATCCGAACCACATTATAGCGAGATATGAATTTCTATCACCAGAAATAAATTCCTCTAATTCTTCATTAGCCGGCCGGAGACTTGAACTCGGGCCTAGCGAGTGCTAGCCGACAACTCTACCGACTCGCCCAACGAGGAACTACTGTAGAGTGTAGTTACTGTAGAGGGTAAGTTACTCTAAGTTAATGTAGAGAGAAAGTTACTGCAAGTTACTGAAAGTTACTGGAGAGGGTAAAGTTACTGTAGAGGGTAAGTTACTCTAAGTTACTGTAGAGAGAAAGTTACTGCAAGTTACTGAAAGTTACTGGAGAGGGTAAAGTTACTGAAAGTTACTGGAGTAGAGAGAAAGTTACTGCAAGTTACTGAAAGTTAGAGGGTAAGTTACTGTATAAGTTACTGTAGAGAGAAAGTTACTGCAAGTTACTGGAAGTTACTGGAGAGGGTGTTACTGTAGAGGGTAACTTACTGAAATTGTAAGTTACTGTAGTGGGTAACTTACTGCAAGTGTTAGTTACTGTAGAGGGTAAGTTACTTACTGTAGAGGGTTATGTCGCACTATAATGAATTACAAAGATCAAATTTAGCGAAGATAAGAACAATTTTGAAAAGGTAGGAGAGGTTTTATCCGGTTGAACAGTGAATGATACCTGTGTGAAAGAGGCGCTCCGAAAAATACGTTATTTATGTATTTATGTATCTGTTATTCTATTTATTTATTGTTTATTAATGTGTTCGTTTATTTATCTATTTATTTATTTATTTAATTATTTATTCATTATGCTGCTTATCTTACTCTATATGTGCTACCTTGAACACGT
>NC_089799.1:3749705-3762205 GCF_040412425.1 Macrobrachium rosenbergii
AAAATATTCTTCAGGTTGAATATTATTAAAAAGTTATAAGAACTGAAATATTCTCCAAATCATATCATAACCAGAAAAAAAAACCCATCTTTTCCTTTTCGCAGAAATATTTACAATTAAGTTTGCAGAACCATTACACATCCTCTCACGAAAATTGGCAACCATTAGAAATAAAGCTTTAAATCCCCCTCCCACTTCCCCCTCATAAAGCAAGCTATTTTCAGTCCCTCCCACACCCTCCCCCACCTCTCCACACACACACACACACACACACACAAACAGAGGCAAGCAAAGAAAAGTGGTACAATTTCCCTTGCAATGGAAAACGAAAGCCGCAGACGACAATGTTCATTCTTCAGACGAGCGAGGGGGGAAAAACTTTGACAGATCGCTTCATTTCCTTTTGACAGCTAGGTGAAGCTTTGACAGATGGTCTCTGCCTTTCGTTTTTTTTTTTTATTTTTTGTTTTACTTACGAGGCATTCCATTGTGACTTGCATTTAATTTGTGCTGGCTGTAGAAAAAATATATACTTTGAGAATACATTGAATGAATGTATGTATGTATGTAGTATGTGTTTGTATGTATATATATATATATATATATATATATATATATATATATATATATATATATATATATATATATATATATATATATATATATATATATATATATATATATATATATACATTATATATGTGTGTGTGTGTGTATACGTTAATTATTATATATAGAATGGGTGAAAAAGGACTAAGTATTTCAAGGTAAGAACGAAGTAAAAAAACAATATTTTTTAAGCCTTTTTTTTTTTTACTTAATGGGCATTCCATCGTGAATACATAATGTTCCTGTCGGCTGTATGAAAAATATATACTTTGAGAATACATTGCCATGCCATGTTTGGTTAAAATGAACAAGTGTAAAATAAAGTCTAACATATTTTTTATGCAGCCCGATGGAGATTTGAAAACAAGAACGCTAAGTATTTTATCAAAATTCGTCGTCATTTTGTATTATCTGGGGAATACCACTACTCCTAAGCTGTACTGTACGGTGGATATATTGCCAGTAAAAAATACTGCCTGTTGCAATAAATCAGAATTAAATTTATGCAAAACATAACCCTCATATTCGACTGAGTACATTTTCACCCCACGGACACTAGACAATACAAAAGCTGGTCACTTGAAATGGAACTTAGTTCAAGGTAACATTTGAAAATAATGGGCCACTGTTTGGTTACTTAAACTTTATAAGTATTTTTTTCTTAAAAAAACAACTTATATTATTTCACAATGTTATTAATACTTCATATGTATATAATTTACGTTAAAATTTCGCCGAAGAGAGAACTATTCCCTCTGGGATTCGTTTAGTACACTGATAGTATATATATATCTACTGTGATTTTTTATATATATATATATATATATATATATATATATATATATATATATATGGAAATGAACACATGTATATATATATATATATATATATATATATATATATATATATATATATGTATATATATATATATATATATATATATATATATATATATATATATATATATATATATATATATATATATATATATATATATATATACACATCATGCATACATACATATCTGTGAATGTACGAACCGCAAATAAAAACGTGGAACTGAGGAGAGAAAATAACAGAAACGGGAGGAACCCAAGAATCCATGACGGGCCCAAGAGACCAATAAACAAGATCTATATATAACTGGAAGTAATAACCGAAGGTGATTGCGAGACCATTCACCTATTTTTTCTCCGTGAAATATTTCTGTCACAGGTAACAATATACGATGGTGAGATGGTGAGGAACGCTATAGACTGGATTTTTAATACCACACTGTTGTGTACAAACGCATTACACGGTTGTTATTCATTAATTCTAATGAAATAACGTAAGAACACGAGCTGTAATTGGATAGCCAAAATTCTTCCTCTACATCACTGCTCTTGAATATAGAATATAGAATTTAGGAAAAAGGCCAAGCACCAGGACCCATGAGGTCATTCAGTGCTGAAACGGAAATTGACAGTAAAAGGTTTGAAAGGTGAAACAGGAGGAAAACCTCAAAGCAGTTGAAGCACTATGAATCAGTTGTTAGGAGAGGCTGGAAAGTAAGGTGGAAGAAAGAGAATACGAAAGGAGGTACAGTAAAATGAACGAAAGGGCTTGCAGTTGTTAGGGGCCGAAGGCACGCTGCAAAGAGCCTTAAGTAGTGTCTACAGTGCACCGCATGAGGTGCACTGACGGCACTATCCCCTACATCACTGGTCCTATGTACATTCCCTTGGCGTTAGTGAGTGTTATTAATATATTAATATACATTACCACTGGACGTTTTTCACTTGATTCTAACTTGGGAAAACAATGATGATGGCTAAAGAAACAACGGTGCTATCGTGTGGGCTACCTTTCAAGAGATGTAGCAGAAACTGGAATCATTCAAGACCATTCCAGTATTCCAAAAATCTTTGACTGAATAGAATAAAATCACAAAACATTAAAATAAATAAATAGATAAATGAAATAAAATAAATAAATAAATAAAAAATAAATAAATAAATAAATGTAAATTCAAGTCCTGTTGAGGAATGCTGCCTCAGACGTACTGTATATGTTTGACAAAACAGCCTGGTATTTAGGATGATCCAATCTACCCTAAATTCGTTAATTATTCCATTGCCATTGAACCCTAAAACACTCAGCTCTTCATAATCATCATTTTCAAGCCAATTACACCTTCTGCTAATTAATATCTCTTTGAACTGAATTGAATTGTATAGAATTTAGGCCAAGTTTTGAATTTGAATGTCTTGAAGTGTTACCAACGAAAAAAAAAACACAAGTACATATTTTTTGTAGGACGAATTTAACAGAACTTGCAAAAATAACTTAACCTATACAAAATACTTTGCAACTTATCATCTATAAGATGAATTTAACAAAACATTCAAAAACAATTTACCCAAACAAAACACTTTAGAATTGATTATTATTATTATTATTATTATTATTATTATTATTATTATTATTATTATTATTATTATTATTATTATTATTATTATTATTATTATTCAGAAGATGAACCCACCACAAGGGCCATTCACTTGAAATTCAAGCTTCCAAAGAAAAATGGCGTTCATTAGAAAAAATTTAACAAAAAGGGCAAAGTAATTTACCCAGTCAGAATACTTGAGAACTTATTATCCTCAAGTCGAATTTAACAAGACTATCAAAGTAAATTTACCCAAACAAAACAATCTAGAACTTAAGTCTTTCTAATACGAATTTAAAATTATCAAATTGAAAGGCTACCATAGCACTGGGACCTATGAGGTCTTTCAGTGCTAAAACGGATTTGAAAGGTGTAACAGGAGGAAAAGCTTGCAGTTGCACTATGAAATAATTGTTAAGAGAGGGTGGAAAGTAAGGTGGAAGAAAGAGAATATAAAAGGAGGTACAGTAAAAGGAACAGAAGAGGTTGCAGCTAGAGGCCGAAGGCACGCTGCAAAGAATAAGTAATGCTTACACTGCACCACATGAGGTGCACTGACGGCACTGCTCCCCTACGAAGCTTAATATTTGTTCTCTCTACACTGTCTGTTCTATATTTTCGCAGTCGTCTTGACAAAGACTCACTCTAATTTTTTATAAATCGTACTTGTATCACACAAGGGCTGGCACCTTCTTCTGTCTGTATTAAGTGTGGGGAGACGGGGGGTGGGATTACTGTAGGTGGTGGTCTGTGTCAAATGTACGAACTGTTTTCAATGGCAATTGTCTTCCGTCATGCAAGGATTCCATTCTGTAGAATGACACTTTTTTTTCCTAACCTCAACTGTTGCATAACAACTCCGACCAGTAAGGGGAGAATGTGTGGAATGTTTACCATTCTGACGTAATATCTTCGTATCTAAGAATGAAACGATGCATTCTTTGTAAGGAAAAAGAAAATTAAAAGAATACAACTCTTTTGAACATTTGCTAAGCCATATGTCCTTGCCTTTTAATGTATGTTAATTTTCTTATATAACAGTTTTAAATGTGACATTCTAGAGTTTATTTCATACAAGAAAGTAAAATACAGACGCTGGTGTAAGTACATGGATCATAAGAGAGATGAAATTCACGTTTTTTTTATAATTTCCATTTTATTTTCAGTTACCGGAGCAAGTAATTAAACAGTCCGGGATTACCTAACGCAAAACTCAAACCTTATCATGACCTAATTTACTTCACTAAATTCCCATTTAAACACCTTGAATAGGTTTAATCACTCGTCGATACCAGATCCTGTTTGCTATTTTATCGCAGCTTTTTCTTCCATAACCCTCTCTCGCATCTTTGTTTTTATTTGTATGTTTTAATTTCCCTTCCATTGTTTCGCCACGCTTGTGAATGGGTTTGGGTAATGCATCTTTTTCAATCTCCCTTTGAGCTCTGCCTTTCACCAAGGGCTTAATTTCTCCGGTGTAACGTGATCCTTTGTTTCAGTTCAATAACCTTTTGCTATGAAGTAAATGAGGTTCCTTTAGCAGCTTAAGTAACCTTTATTCCCTGAATTTTCTTTCAACATGAGATGCTAAATAATTCAAAGCGTTTTTTTTTTTTTTTTTTTTTTACAAATCAGGCAATTTCATCTTGTTCAAGTAGGTAATGTGATTATGCTTTCATTAAAAAATTCTCTCTCTCTCTCTCTCTCTCTCTTCCTATTTTGGATCTATTGTGTATCGGGAGATCAAAACCTTCAAATATATACCTTGTGGCTAGAAGAAAGGTTTCTTCTCTATAACTGTGAATGGTAGTGACGCACGCGAGAGAGAGAGAGAGAGAGAGAGAGAGAGAGAGAGAGAGAGAGAGAGAGAGAGAGAGAGAGAGAGAGAGAGAGAGGTTAAAAACGACGAATTGTGGACTATTCATACTTGAAAACTGTGATTATCTTATCGTATAATTATAACAGAAAAGGAAAGGTGGACAATTTGTCCCTTTAATCCATCCTGATTCTCTCTCTCTCTCTCTCTCTCTCTCTCTCTCTCTCTCGAATTGTGGACTACATATACTTCGAAAACAATAATATATTATTATATAATTAATAAAAAATGAAAGGTCTCGACAATTTGTCCCTTAATCCACCCAGACAGAACCATTCATTACTCTCTCTCTCTCTCTCTCTCTCTCTCTCTCTCTCTCTCTCTCTCTCTCTCTCTTTTCAGCAGGGAATTATGCACTCGGCTCTCCCTGCAGTGAGGAATTCCACCCAATTTTATTTCGCACACACAATTTCATTAAAGATCCCCCATCCCTTTAATGCGAGATCTTTCCATCCCCGATGTAATTGTCCTTTTGCGATCGTGGCCGACGGAAAACGAAACAATTCTTCATACTTTACGTCTAGTTATTGTGGCAGTTATGCTAACGAATGGGTGTCTATTACGTATCCTCTCTTATTCATCACGGAAATGGAATATTTTGGGCGGAGCAACGTCTCTCGTCTTCTGAATGGAATCATGCAAGGGATACGATGGGATTCCTGCTTGTAAAAGGGAACGAGATTGCCGGCCATTTCTCTCGGGGCTTGTATGAGGAAATTGCGTCATCTCTCTCTCGTGGTTCCTCGTCGTTTGCATCGGGAGTGGGTGTTATGACCTATGGTCTTTGTTGCGTTGACAAATGGAGTGGATATTATGACCTATGGTCTTTGTTTCATTGGCTAATGGAATGGATATTATGACCTATGGTCTTTGTTTCATTGACAAATGGAGTGGATATTATGAACTATGGTCTTTGTTTCATTGGGTAATGGAGTGGATATTATGACCTATGGTCTTTGTTTCATTGACAAATGGAGTGGATAATATGGCCTATGGTCTTTGTTTCATTGACAAATGGGTGGATGTTATGACCTATGGTCTTTGTTTCACTGACAAAGGGAGTGGATAATATGGCTTATGGTCTTTGTTTCATTGACAAATAGGTGGATATTAGGACCTATTGTCTTTGTTTCATTAACAAATGGGTGGATATTATGACCTATTGTCTTTGCTTCATTGGCAAATGGAGTGGATATTATGACCTATTGTCTTTGTTTCATTGGCAATATGGGTGGATATTATGACCTATTGTCTTTGTTTCATTGGCAAACGGACTGGATATTATGACCTATTGTCTTTGTTTCATTGGCAAATGGGTGGATATTATGACCCATGGTCTTTATTTCAATGACAAACAGTAAGGATATTACAGTCTATGGAATTTGTTTCATTGATAAATGGAGTAGTGTAAGCTGTCTTCCACAATTTCACAGACCTATTATTTTAGCTGTATATATCACTCAATCTCCATATAAAAAAATTTTATTGGTTTTCTAAAATCTGTTGTAACATTTCTTAGAAACTTGTATACAGTGATTTTAGACATATTTAGGTAATTTGAAATTCGATAATTTTCAGCATAAATTAAAAATAAGTCATTTAAAGACTCAGATGTATATTAGAATAAAATTTAATAATGATTAAACATATAATGATCAAAGTCAATGAGTAAAATATATGATTAAGCGAATATTCCCTTAAAATTTATTCTAGCAAAGTCATTTATTCCCTTAGAATAAGTACATCTCACCACACTAATATAAAAAAAAAGGTAAAAAAGGTACCAACACAAAAAAAAAAATAATATTTTTATGTACATTTTCCCAAATTCTTTGAATAGTTACAAAAGTGCGTCGAGATGATATCCGCCACCAATCTCGCCAACAGCTTTTGTTCAGCAAAACTCAAACTCCATTTCGCCTCATTACCGCCATGGGATGAGTATTGGCTGCAAAAGTATATCGGTTTCCAATATTGCCCTTAATTGATATTGTTCTTGCTCGGGATAAAATCGAAGCGGGATGGGCCAAGTTTTCGACGAGATGTTTTGCCGCAGTTTGAACAGATGCGTAATCAGAGGCGACAAAAACTATTTCTTTTTGTATTCTGTAAAGTTTTTTTTTCCGTACTTCGATTTTCTTACGCGACGTATTCAGGAAAACCTGATGTTGCGTAAGCAAAAACAAAGGAGATATCTTAGGATACTGTGTTTAACATTTTAATGAAAAAATAAACAAGTAAAAAATGCGCCGAAGTTTCTTCGGCGCAATCGAGTTTTCTGTACAGCCTATAATCAAGGCCACCGAAAATAATGCTGTATGAGCCGCGGCCCACGAAACTTTAACTACGGGCCGGTTGTGGCCTATCGTGTATCGTTACCAGAAACACGATTATGGCTAACTTTAAGCTTAAATAAAATAAAAACTACTAAGGCTAGAGGGCTGCAATTTGGTATGTTTAATGTCTGTGGGGTGGATGATCAACACTCCAATTTGCAGCCCTCTAGCCTCAGCAGTTTTTAAGATCTGAGGGCGGACAGGAAAAAGTGCGGACAGAAAAAAGTGCGGACGGACAGACATAGCCGGCACAACAGTTTTCTTTTCAGAAAACTAAAAAAGCAGAGATGCGTAATCCGAGGAATAAGAATTATTTTTTTAAAGTTATTTTTGTACATGCAGATTCTTACTAAATGTATTAGTAAACACTGACATTACAAAAATAAAGAAATACTGCATAGTTTAGGGTGCAGTTATGATTATTTTAATACAAATATAAAAAAAAGGGGGAAATGCATAAATAGAGGAAACAAGACTATTTTTTTTTAGTTCGTACCATGATTTTCTTAAGCAGCTTATTAGTAAAAAAACTTGATATTGCACAACTACAAATAAAGTACATATCTTAGTATACAGAGTTCAGCATTTTACTAAAAAAAATAAAATAGAAGTTTGTAAAATGCGGATTCAAAACTGCACGTTTCCCCAAGTCTAATATTACGATCAGGAAACATGTAATCTTCACATCGTTAGCATGGTATAATCTTGAGAGATTTACAGATGTAATGGATATAAACAAGCCATCCTTTTGGAATAAGCATTATGAATATTAGCACACACACACAGAGAGAGAGAGAGAGAGAGAGAGAGAGAGAGAGAGAGAGAGAGAGAGAGAGAGAGAGAATTAATTTTTTGAGAGATACTTTTGTGTTACGCAAACATACATCGGGGGTACATCCGGAATAAGTGTGTGTGAGACACACACACTCACACACACACAGGGAGAGAGAGAGAGAGAGAGAGAGAGAGAGAGAGAGAGAGAGAGAGAGAGAGAGAGATATTTTATGTTAAGCAAACATACATTAGGAGTGCATCCGGAAGTACTGTGTGTGTGTGTGTGTGTGTGTGTGTGTGTGTGTGTGTGTGTGTGTGTGTGTGAGAGAGAGAGAGAGAGAGAGAGAGAGAGAGAGAGAGAGAGAGAGAGAGAGAGAGAGATTCATTTTTTGAGAGACACTTTTGTGTTCAGCAAACATACACTGGGAGTACATCCGGCATTAGTGTAAGAGAGAGAGAGAGAGAGAGAGAGAGAGAGAGAGATTCATTTTTTTGAGAGATATTTTTGTGTTCAGCAAACATACACTGGGAGTACATCGGAATTAGTGTAAGAAGAGAGAGAGAGAGAGAGAGAGAGAGAGAGAGAGAGAGAGAGAGAGAGAGAGAGAGACTCAGCCTTTTGATAAACACATTTTGAATCGACAATGCTGAGTGAAAGAGAACATTCTGTGAGAGCATATGTCCAACGCTATCAATATTATCAAAAGACATTATTATTTTTGCTCCACTATTTTATTGCGCATCTAATAATTTACATAACATATATGCAGCAGCATTGAGTGCATAGTTTGTGATTATGTAATTGCAAATCTCTGTGAACTGGAACAGGAAAGAACGAGACTGCAAAGGAAAGATAAATAACCAGCCTCAGTTTGAAAGAATTCTTGTGATTAAAATGTTAAATAACGAGAATGATCTGAATAATCATCTAATGCAGATTGTGATGATGACATTGCGAATTTCCTTTCAGAAGTAATAATAATATAAATGATCGATCAGGTTTTTATTATGAAATAGCTGTGTGGATCTGACAATAAAAAGTAAAATTTCTTTGACGTACATGACTGAGAATTTATGCTCTGAAAACCATATTTTAGTTTTCTGTAAAAGAAAACTATTATGCCGGCTTTGTCTGTCTGTCCCCACTTTATTCTATCCGCACATTTTTCTGTCCGCCCTCATTTCTTAAAAACTACTGAGGCTAGAGGGCTGCAAATTGCTATGTTGATCATCCACCTCCAATCATCAAACATACCAAATTGCAGCCCTCTAGCCTCAGTAGTTTTTTTTATTTTATTTAAGGTTAAAGTTAGCCATACTCGTGCTTCTGGTCGTGGTTAAAATTTCATGGGCCGCGGCTCATACAGCATTATACCGACACCACCAAAAGATAGATCTATTTTCGGTGGCCTTGATTATACGCTGTAGTGGCTGTACAGAAAACCCGATTGCGCCGAAGAAACTTCGGCGCATTATTTACTAGTTTTTTAAGTAATCAGGAAAATTTTATGAAGAAAGAAAGGGAATCTTGAATTAGAACGTCTTACATGTTTACATAATATCAGATTTGGTGGACCAGCTGAATCACGAATGTTTACCATAACTCATTATCATAATTTCTGTTATGAATTGAATAAAAAGTGGGGTAAAGGAACCAACTGATATTTAGGGCAAATAATTAGGTTGAACAAGCTATCAGTTTTGGCCTCATTACTTCATTTTACAGAACTCTATTTGAGGAGGAAGTCTATATAAAATTCACCTCGTTCTCATGAATGCCTCTTCTTTCTGTATTTCCTATTACCTTCTGTAATTTCTTTCAAGTGAACACCATATTCTTTGGAAGCTTGAATTTCAAGTCAATGGCCCCTTTGGTGGGCTTGTTCCATTTGAATAGGGTTGATCTGGATAATAATAATAATAATAATAATAATAATAATAATAATAATAATAATAATAATAATAATAATAATAATAATAATAATTACCACAGAAACTTGTTAATCTGAATGTTATGTATTATGTTTTTAAAATGATAAATGTTTAGATCAAGCCACTTTTAGTTTCGTTACTGCTTAGCATTGTTTAAGGAAACTACATAATGACAAAAGAAAACTACGAGAAAATTATAAATTTGAATATGAACATATCACACACTCTTGTAATATCTGATTCCTCACTGATCTATTTTCCTAAGAGTGAAGTATATCTGTTCGTCTATCTCCTTCCACACTGGATAATTATGATTTATTTCTATATTTAGATACTGTACATATTCAAACCAATGGAGAAAAAGAACATATTTCTAATAAAACAAAAAACTTGATATCTGAGCAACCAGCATCTTGTTTCCTGGAAAATCCAGCTAATCGCCATTTATTGTATACGGATTTCGTTCTGTTTTCGTTTTAAACCTATTTTTTTTATTATTGCATTTTTCTCCTTGTTATCATTATCACAATGTGAATGAGAGTACTCTGCTTAATGAACTGGCTGCTGAATATCATTATGATAATTACTAGAGGTATTTCTACTGCTACATAAAGTAATAGTTATTTGTCAAAATAGTCACATTTTAAAAAAAGTCATTGCCCACTTTAAGTTACTAACACTTTAAAAATAAAATTAAATAATTACGGAAACAGTAGAAAATAGCCATATGTCTCAGGTAAAGTTCATGTAAAGGAATAACAGGATAAAAATTCATATAATCATAAGTTACAAAGAAATAAAAGCGTTTTAATTGCACTCGCGTACCTCTGATTTTGTTAGAATTGTATCTGTAATTAGAATGGACTCTGCAGTCTCTTAATTGAGGGATTGAAATAGAATATTTTAGAAGCGTTTTTTTAAATAAAAAACGTAACTGTGACCATTATACTAATTAACATCCATAATATGAAATAGAAATACATTTTGCTTCAAGAATAAAATTATTTAGTTAATATCTCCTATAGAAAGAAGAGAAAATAATATCTTTTTGTATTTACGATTACTAAGATGTTTGATATATATATATATATATATATATATATATATATATATATATATATATATATATATATATATATATATATGTGTGTGTGTGTGTGTGTGTGTGTGTGTGTGTATGTATGATGTATTTACATATTTATATATATATGTATGTATATATATGTATATATATATATATATATATATATATATATATATATATATATATATATATATATATATATATATATATTATATATATATATATATATATATATATATATATATATATATATATATATATATATATATATATATATATATATATATATATATATATATATATATATATATATATATATATATATATATATATATATATATATATATATATATATATATAAATATTTATACATACATACATACGTATGATATGCGAGTTCATCTGCAATTGTACGAGATCGAGTTCGAATTTCTTTTTGGAAAACAATTGTATATAAATTCGACGTAACCAATTACAAGACATACCACCAGTCAAACACCCACTGACTTCCCATTTTTCAAAGTTCCAACATCCTGGTGAGAATCCCGAGGAAGTAATATAAAAGGAACCGCCAAAGACAGGAAAAAAGTGTCTCATTATCATATATATTAATTGATTAGAAGTTATCAGTCGCCAGCCACTCTTGGGAAGGAGGAAAGGAATCCTTTTCGCTCCTGTTAGCCAGATATGATGGGTATAGGGAACTGACGATAAAAATGAATGTTAGCAGAGATGATGGTCGGTAAAAGAATGGTAAATAATGAAAAACAATTGCGTTAGTATTGTGATGTAAAATTATGTAAGTTTTATATATATATATATATATATATATATATATATATATATATATATATATATATATATATATATATATATATATATATATATACATATATATATATATATATATATATATATATATATATATATAATTATATATATATATATATATATATATATATATATATATATATATATATATATATATATATATATATATATATTATATATGTATGTAAATTAAGCAAATGTACATATATATATTATATGTATATATTAATATATATATATATATATATATATATATATATATATATATATATTCTATATGATTTATATTGTTTATATATTTATATAGTTAGGCCTTCTAATAACATTCTAAAAGTTGTTTCTTTTGTTAGAATGAATGAATCAAAATCATTCTGAGCACAATTTTTACCAAATGGGAAATAAGGTCTACTATCGCCTTTCCATGATTGAAGCAATAATATAAAATCGATAAAATTTGACATTTCAAATCAACTACCCAAAAACTATAAAAATCTTAAAATAAATTTCTGGCAAACCGATTTTCCTTTGCAATTATTAATGAAGAAATACTGGCAAAGGTGTCAATTAAATTTTCCCTATACCA
This sequence comes from Macrobrachium rosenbergii, assembly GCF_040412425.1. NCBI lineage: Eukaryota > Metazoa > Arthropoda > Malacostraca > Decapoda > Palaemonidae > Macrobrachium > Macrobrachium rosenbergii. The sequence continues at coordinate 3,762,162 of NC_089799.1, forward strand.
TTTTATAAACAGCCAAGGAGTTAAAGATGCATTCGTTAAAACTC
>NC_089799.1:3764705-3794705 GCF_040412425.1 Macrobrachium rosenbergii
AATCCTCACAATAAGAATATCACATTACTTCGAAACAATTAACAAAAGAATCCAATGAATTACTTATACAGAAAAGGGTATAAAAACCAAAATAATAACGTAATGAGACAATATAATTAATTCCATTTCTGCCGGAATTATTTTCGCTGTCATTATCTCTTGATTAGAACGCCCCAATTTACGAAGTAATTACAGATTAGGCTGTAATTAGGTTACAGTAGTCCCCATCGCCTGCTTTTATTGATTACCCGGACACATTGTAAGGTCCAGAATGTTATTAGAGAGGTATTATGCAGTAAAATTGATAATTAATGATTTACCTGGAAAAAATTTTTTCTTGTGAATTTCATACTGCAAATACCTCGTTAAGTATATTTTACTTTACCTCCATCCCCTCTTCCTTTCTTCAGTCTCGCTGTCCAACCTCTCTAAATTTTACTTCTTAGTGCAAATTTGTCTTTTTTCTCCCACTTCCATCTTTAAACCATTGTACTTCATCTCCTTTGTTGTCTGTATCTCTTTACTTTGCTGTCCAACTACTTATACTCCCTCTTTTCACTGTCTGATGCTCTGAGTGGCCAAAAGTGCCTCGATTTAGGCTTGGCTTGACAGCCTAAATTTCATAAATCGATAATAATTTATAATAATTCACGACTGAGCACAAATTTCAAAACTAAAACTAAACAAGGATTCCCATTTCTTCTGGACCTTTAAAATTCAACCAAACTGCCTTCGTCACTAGAGCCCATTTCCCAGGCGATAGAGAGAAAGAGCTATAAAGCAACAATTTCTGAGATATAGGAATGAGTGGTAATTTAACTTTGTTTCAAGAAGAGAGCCTTTCTTCCAGCTGCTACTGCCTTCCCGCTAATTAATGGATTTAGCTTGGGATTGGGGTCCTGCTTTGGCAATTAAAATTACTTTTTCGACGAAGCAATGAAGACCACTTAAATTAATTTACGGTGGAAAAAAAAAGTCAGTGTGATGTATAACTCCACCCCCCCATTTTCTCTCTCTCTCTCTCTCTCTCTCTCTCTCTCTCTCTCTCTCTCTCTCTCTCTCACACACACACACACACACACACACACACACACAATGCACAAACACGTGGACATATACATATTTACATAATTTATGTATATATATATATATATATATATATATATATATATATATATATATATATATATATATATATATATATATATATATATATATAATAGCTAACCAACCGGGCGCTGCCTGGCAAAACTCTTGAATTACAACCGATAAACTCTCTCCAAGTCTACCTCATTCTTTTCCTCTCTCTCCTCCCTAACACCCCTCGACACTCTCTCTCTCTCTCTCTCTCTCTCTCTCTCTCTCTCTCTCTCTCTCTCAGGACACACTATTCTCTCACTTGACCTTCTTCGAATATATTGGCTAACTGATATGTCCAAAAAATTATCGGAATAACACTTTGGTCAGAATTCACAATAAACCAGAAGACTGCAGCACTGAAAACGGCTTAAAATAATTGCTAAAAATAGGTCTGCTCCATTACCTGATGTACGAGGGAACTCTTCCATCAGCTTATGATAATTAAACGACTGACAGAATTAAATAACTTATCTGCTCTTTTGATTAATAAGATCACAAGCAAAATAATTTCTGTAATTAATTTCATATCCCCAGGTATAGTGGGAGACATATGCTTGGTGACGTATTTGTTAATAATAATAATAATAATAATAATAATAATAATAATAATAATAATAATAATAATACAAAATCCACATTTATGTAAAGTACTGTATTTACAAATAATAAAATGAATTCCAGGAGCTTTCGAGAGACTGTCATTTCTAGCTGAAGAAGGGAGCTGAGCAGGCTCTCGAAAGCTCCTGGAATTCATTTTATTATTTGTAAATACAGTACTTTACATAAATGTGGATTTTGTATTTTATAAACATATTCACGGGATTGTGAAGAAGATTTGAATAATAATAATAATAATAATAATAATAATAATAATAATAATAATAATAATAATAATAATAATAATAATAATAATAATAATAATAATAATCTTTAAAAATTGCTCCTAGTAGCATGAGATTCAAAAGGGGAATCGTACGGATACTCGCAAGGCCTCTGTTTAGCCTTATTTTCAAATATAGTTGTGCACATACATAACTTTGGATTGTTTCTCCAACAACAACAACAACAACAACAACAACAACAACAACAATAATAATAATAATAATAATAATAATAATAATAATAATAATAATAATAATAATAATTAGATAAAATTGATAAGTTAAAAACAATCGTGGCAGAGATCCGATAGATCTGATTAATAAAATATAAACCATACAGTTAATAAAAATAGCCCATGAACTGATTAACACGCACGCAAGCACTCAGGCAAGCAGCAGTAAAAACATGGTTATGTTTCCCTAAGGATTTTTATAGGAATATTTTCATTGCATTTTCTTTTTTAAAGGGGAGGTTGGGGAGGAATAAAAGTTGAAATTCTGTCCCACAATCCTCACCCTGATTAGATTGCCGCAATGAATGACGTAGACCGAACATGGCTTCGTGGCAAAACTAATTACTAATTAGGGGGCAATTAAGACTGCAACGACCCCAATCATTATTCCCCACTGATTACCTGGTCACAAGTTACTTCTGAAATGTTCCACGAAGAATACATACTCAGAGCAATTAAGTGCAATAACTTTCCTTTATTACTTTTTTTTCCGTTGCAAAACATCCAGTACAGGAAAGGGCTTCTGGATAAAATACATTTTTTGATACCTCAGGATACTAAACAAGAGCATACCAAACCTACAAGTCATATTTGATATTCAAATGTAGAGAAGGAAATCTTATTTGACATTTCAATGCGGATAGGAATATCATATTTGATATTTAAATAGAGCGAAGGAAATCACATGTAATATTTAAATGTAGAGAATGAAACCATACCTGATATTTAAAGGTAAAGAAGGAAATATATCTGGCATTTAAATGTAGTGAAGGGAATTATATCTGATATATAAATAGAGAGAAAGAAATCAAATCTGACATTTAAATTTAGAGAAGGAAATCATATCTGATCTTTAAATGTAGAAGGAAATCATATCTGATCTTTAAATGTAGAAGGAAATCCCTTATCTGACATTTAAATGTAGAGAAGGAAATCATATCTGATCTTTAAATGTAGAAGGAAATCCCTCATCTGACATTTAAATGTACAGAAGGAAATCATATCTGATATTGAAACGTAGAGGGAAATCCTATCTGACACTTAAAATTAGTGAAGGAAATCATATCCGACATTTAAAAATAGAGAAGGAAATCTTGTCTGTTATTGAGGTGTAGAGAGAGAAATCATACCTGACATTTAATAGTAGAGAAGGAAATCATATCTGGCATTTAAATGTAGTGAAGGAAATCATATCTAACACTTCAAAGTAGAGAAGGATATCCTATCTGGCATTTCAATGCAGAGATGAAAATCATATCCGATATATAAATGCAGAGAAGGAAATCATACCTGATAATGAAATGTAGAGAGAGATCATATCTGACATTTAAAAGTAGAAAAGGAAATCATATCTGATATATAAATGTAGAGAAGGAAATCATATTTGATATTGAAATGTAGAGATGGAAATCATACCTGACATTTAATAGTAGAGACGGAAATCATATCTGATATTGAAATGCAGAGAAGGAAATCATATCTGATATTGCAATGTGGAGAGGGAAATCCTACCTGACACTTAAAATTATTGAGGAAAATCATATCTGACATTTAAAAGCAGAGAAGGAAATCATATCTGATCCATATGCACAAAAATATCGGAACTCCTATCGTGAATTCATTAAGAGACAAAACAAACTCGACAAGACCCAGGGACGAAAGTCGTTCCTCCTTGACCTAACAAACTACTTTGCTTACGACGTTCGTGGCAGTTCCGCGGACAACAGGCAGTCAAGAAAAGAAAATTGTAATTTCGCTGAATGAGAAATTAACGGCAATTAAAGTTTATTTCCAGGATTAAGTTCATTGCCTTAATTGGCACGGCGTTGGCCATAATTACTGGATTTGGCGTGGAGTTAGAAGACTTGCTTTGGCTGTTAAACGAAGTTTATATTCCCTCTTGGTCGCAGAGATAAACTAGGGGCAGAGATGCAAAAAGTTTTATGCTGCGCCAGGAATAAAACGTATAGCATCATTGACATGACAAGTTTCTTTACAGTAGCTACGAGATACTTTGGAAAGAAGAAAGGATGATGATGACACTGTTGGCTCTACGAGTTACTTTGGAAAGAAGAAAGTATGATGATGTTACTATTTGCTCTACGAGATACTTTGGAAAGAAGAAAGGATAATGATGACACTGTTTGCTCTACGAGTTACTTTGGAAAGAAGAAAGGATGATGATGACACTATTTGCTCTACTAGATACTTTGGAAAGCTGACAAAATGATGATGACACTGTTTGCTCTACGAGATACTTACGAAAGAAGAAAGGATGACGATGACACTGTTTGCTCTACGAGTTACTTTGGAAAGAAGAAAGGATGATGATGACACTATTTGCTCTACGAGATACTTTGGAAAGCAGACAAAATGATGATGACACTGTTTGCTCTACTAGATACTTTGGAAAGAAGAAAGGATGATGATGACACTGTTTGCTCTACGAGATACTTTGGAAAGATGAAAGGATGATGATGACACTATTTGCTCTACGAGATACTTTGGAAAGCAGACAAAATGATGATGACACTATTTGCTCTACGAGATACTTTGGAAAGCAGTCAAAATGCTCTACGAGTTACTTTGGAAAGAAAAAAGGATGATGATGACACAATTTGCTCTACGAGATACTTTGGAAAGCAGACAAAATGATGATGACACTATTTGCTCTACAAGATACTTTGGAAAGAAGAAAGGATGATGATGACACTGTTTGCTCTTTGAGTTGCTTTGGAAAGATGAAAGGATGATGATGACACTATTTGCTCTACGAGATACTTTGGAAAGAAGAAAGGATGAGATACTTTGGAAAGCAGACAAAATGATGACACTATTTGCTCTTACTTTGGAAAAAGAAAATATGATGATGACACTGTTTGCTTATATAGAGTTACTTTGAAAGAAGAAAGGAGATACTTTGGAAAGAAGAAAGGATGATGATGACACTGTTTGCTCTACGAGTTACTTTGGAAAGAAGAAAGGATGATGATGACACTATTTGCTCTACGAGATACTTTGGAAAGCAGACAAAATGATGATGACACTATTTGAGATCTTTAGGATGAGATGACACTTTGGAAAGAAGAAATGGATGATGATGACACTATTTGCTCTACGAGATACTTTAAGACAAACTTTGGAAGAATTGAACTGTTTGCTCTATGAGAAGAAAGGATGATGATGACACTACTTTTTGATCTATGAGATACTTTTGGAAAGCAGACAAAATGATGATGACACTATTTGCTCTACGAGATACTTTGGAAAGAAGAAAGGATGATGATGACACTGTTTGCGAGATCTTTGGAAAGAAGAAAGGAATGTTATTTGCTCTATGAGTTTTGAAAAGAAGAAAAGGATGATGATGACACTATTTGCTCTACGAGATACTTTGGAAAGCAGACAAAAATGATGATGACGAGATACTTTGGAAAGAAGAAAGGATGATTTGCTCTTTAAGAAAGGATGATGAGATACTTTGGAAAGAAAGAAAGGATGATGATGACACTATTTGCTCTACGAGTTACTTTGGAAAAAAGAAGAAAGGATGATGATGACACTATTTGCTCTCTTCGAGATACTTTGGAAAGCAGACAAAATGATGATGACACTATTTGCTTTACGTGATACTTTGGAAAGAAGAAAGGATGATGATGACACTGTTTGCTCTACTTTGGAAAGCAGACAAAATGATGAGTTACTTTGGAAAGAAGAAAGGATGATGATGACACTTTGGAAAGCAGACAAAATTTGCTCTACGAGATACTTTGGAAAGCAGACAAAATGATGATGACACTATTTGCTCTACGAGATACTTTGGAAAGAAGAAAAGAATATGATGATGACACTGTTTTTGCTCTACGAGTTACTTTGGAAAGAAGAAAGGATGATGATGACACTATTTGCTCTACGAGATACTTTGGGAAGCAGACAAAATGATGATGACACTATTTGCTCTACGAGATACTTTGGAAAGAAGAAAGGATGATGATGACACTGTTTGCTAAAATGAGTTACTTTGGAAAGAAGAAAGAAAGGATGATGATGACAATATTTGACACTATTTCTACGAGATACTATTTTTGGAAAGCAGACAAAAAATGATGATGACACTATTTGCTCTACGAGATACTTTGGAAAGAAGAAAGGAAAGGACGATGATGACACTATTTTTGCTCTGACGACATTGTTTGCTCTACGAGTTACTTTGGAAAGAAGAAAGGATGATGATGACGAGTTACTTTGGAAAAGAAGAAAGGATGATGATGACACTATTTGCTCTTCAGAGATACTTTGGAAAGCAGACAAAATGATGATGACACTATTTGCTCTACGAGATACTTTGGAAAGAAGAAAGGATGATGATGACACTGTTTGCTCTACGAGTTACTTTGGAAAGAGGAAAGGATGATGATGACACTATTTGCTCTACGAAATACTTTGGAAAGCAGACAAAATGATGATGACACTATTTGCTCTACGAGATACTTTGGAAAAAGAAAGGATGATGATGACATTGTTTGCTCTACGAGTTACTTTGGAAAGAAGAAAGGATGATGATGACACTATTTGCTACGAGATACTTTGGAAAGCAGACAAAATGATGATGACACTATTTGCTCTAAGAGATACTTTGGAAAGAAGAAAGGATGGTGATGACACTGTTTGCACTACGAGTTACTTTGGAAAGAAGAAAGGATGATGATGACACTGTTTGCTCTACGAGATACTTTGGAAAGAAGAAAGGATGATGATGACACTATTTGTTCTACGAGATACTTTGGAAAGCAGACAAAATGATGATGACACTGGTTGCTCTACGAGTTACTTTGGAAAGAAGAAAGGATAATGATGACACTATTTGCTCTACGAGATACTTTGGAAAGCAGACAAAATGATGATGACACTATTTGCTCTACGAGATACTTTGGAAAGCAGTCAAAATGATGATGACACTATTTGCTCAACGAGATACTTTGGAAAGCAGTCAAAATGATGATGACACTATTTGCTCTACGAGATACTTTGGAAAGAAGAAAGGATGATGATGACACTGTTTGCTCTACGAGTTACTTTGGAAAGAAGAAAGGATGATGATGACACTATTTGCTCTACGAGATACTTTGGAAAGCAGACAAAATGATGATGACACTATTTGCTCTACGAGATACTTTGGAAAGAAGAAAGGATGATGATGACACTGTTTGCTCTTTGAGTTACTTGGGAAAGATGAAAGGATGATGATGACACTATTTGCTCTACGAGATACTTTGGAAAGCAGACAAAATGATGATGACACTATTTGCTCTACGAGATACTTTGGAAAGAAGAAAGGATGATGATGACATTGTTTGCTCTACGAGTTACTTTGGAAAGAAGAAAGGATGATGATGACACTATTTGCTCTACGAGTTACTTTGGAAAGCAGACAAAATGATGATGACACTATTTGCTCTACGAGATACTTTGGAATGAAGAAAGGATGATGATGACACTGTTTGTTCTACGAGTTACTTTGGAAAGAAGAAAGGATGATGATGACACTATTTTCTCTACGAGATACTTTGGAAAGCAGACAAAATGATGATGACACTATTTGCTCTACGAGATACTTTGGAAAGAAGAAAGGATGATGATGACACTGTTTGCTCTACGAGTTACTTTGAAAAGAAGAAAGGATGATGATGACACTATTTGCTCTACGAGATACTTTGGAAAGCAGACAAAATGACGATGACACTATTTGCTCTACGAGATACTTTGGAAAGAAGAAAGGATGATGATGACACTGTTTGCTCTACGAGTTACTTTGGAAAGAAGAAAAGATGATGATGACACTATTTGCTCTACGAGAAACTTTGGAAAGCAGACAAAATGATGGTGACACTATTTGCTCTACGAGATACTTTGGAAAGAAGAAAGGATGATGGTGACACTGTTTGCTCTACGAGTTACTTTGGAAAGAAGAAAGGATGATGATGACACTATTTGCTCTTCGAGATACTTTGGAAAGCAGACAAAATGATGATGACACTATTTGCTCTACGTGATACTTTGGAAAGAAGAAAGGATGATGATGACACTGTTTGCTCTATGAGTTACTTTGGAAAGAAGAAAGGATGATGATGACACTATTTGCTCTATAAAATGATGAGATACTTTGGAAAGCAGACAAAATGATGATGACACTATTTGTTCTACGAGATACTTTGGAAAGAAGAAAGTATGATGATGACACTGTTTGCTCTACGAGTTACTTTGGAAAGAAGAAAGGATGATGATGACACTATTTGCTCTACGAGATACTTTGGAAAGTAGACAAAATGATGATGACACTATTTGCTCTACGAGATACTTTGGAAAGAAGAAAGGATGATGATGACACTGTTTGCTATATGAGTTACTTTGGAAAGAAGAAAGGATGATGATGACACTATTTGCTCTACGAGTTACTTTGGAAAGCAGACAAAATGATGATGACACTATTTGCTCTACGAGATACTTTGGAAAGAAGAAAGTACGATGATGACACTGTTTGCTCTACGAGTTACTTTGGAAAGAAGAAAGGATGAAGATGACACTATTTGCTCTTCGAGATACTTTGGAAAGCAGACAAAATGATGATGACACTATTTGCTCTACGAGATACTTTGGAAAGAAGAAAGGATGATGATGACACTGTTTGCTCTACGAGTTACTTTGGAAAGAAGAAAGGATGATGATGACACTATTTGCTCTACGAGATACTTTGGAAAGCAGACAAAATGATGATGACACTATTTGCTCTACGAGATACTTTGGAAAGAAGAAAGGATGATGATGACATTGTTTGCTCTACGAGTTACTTTGGAAAGAAGAAAGGATGATGATGACACTATTTGCTCTACGAGATACTTTGGAAAGCAGAGATACTTTGGAAAGCAGACAAAATGATGATGACACTATTTGCTCTACGAGATACTTTGGAAAGAAGAAAGGATGGTATTTGACACTGTTTGCAAAGGACGAGTTACTTTGGAAAGAAGAAAGGATGATGATGACACTATTTGCTCTACGAGATACTTTGGAAAGCAGACAAAATGATGATGACACTGGTTGCTCTACGAGTTACGTTGGAAAGAAGAAAGGATAATGATGACACTATTTGCTCTACGAGATACTTTGGAAAGCAGACAAAATGATGATGACACTATTTGCTCTACGAGATACTTTGGAAAGAAGAAAGGATGATGATGACACTATTTGCTCTACGAGTTACTTTGGAAAGAAGAAAGGATGATGATGATACTATTTGCTCTTTGAGCTTTTGGAAAGCAGACAAAATGATGATGAGATACTTTTGGAAGCAGACAAATGATGATGATGATGACACTATTTGATCTGATGAGCTACTTTGGATAAAGCAGAAAGGATGATGATGACACTATTTGCTTGCTCTACGAGTTACTTTGGAAAGAAGAAAGGATGATGATGACACTATTTGCTCTACAAGATACTCTGGAAAGCAGACAAAATGTTGATGACACTATTTGCAGACTGATGATGAGATTCTTTGGAAAGAAGAAAGGATGATGATGACACTGTTTGCTCTATGAGTTACTTTGGGAAGAAGAAAGGATGATGATGACACTATTTGATCTACAAGATACTCTGGAAAGCAGACAAAATGATGATGACACTATTTGCTCTACGAGATTCTTTGGAAAGCAGACAAAATGATGATGACACTGTTTGCTGTACGAGTTACTTTGGGAAGAAGAAAGGATGATGATGACACTATTTGCTACTTTGGAAAGCAGACAAAATGATGATACTATTTGAGAAGCAAAAGGGAATGATACTATTTGTTGTTTCTACTTTGGAAAGAAGAAAGAGATGATACTTTGAGAAAAAGTAGACAAAATGATGATGACACTATTTGCTACGAGATACTTTGGAAACAGACAAAATGATGAAACTTTGGAAAGCAGACAAAATGATGATGGTGACATGATGATGACACTGTTTGCTCTACAAGTTACTTTGGAGATGATGACACTATTTTACTTTGGAAAGCAGACAAAATGATGATGACACTATTTGCTCTATGAGATACTTTGGAAAGAAGAAAGGATGATGATGATGAGTGACAGGATGACAAAATTGCTCTAGAAGAAAGGAGTTACTTTGGAAAAGAAGAAAGGATGATGATGACACTATTTGCTTTTCGAGATACTTTGGAAAGCAGACAAAATGATGATGACACTATTTGCTCTACGTGATACTTTGGAAAGAAGAAAGGATGATGATGACACTGTTTGCTCTACGAGTTACTTTGGAAAGAAGAAAGGATGATGATGACACTATTTGCTCTACGAGATACTTTGGAAAGCAGACAAAATGATGATGACACTATTTGTTCTACGAGATACTTTGGAAAGAAAAAGTATGATGATGACACTGTTTGCTCTACGAGTTACTTTGGAAAGAAGAAAGGATGATGATGACACTATTTGCTCTACGAGATACTTTGGAAAGCAGACAAAATGATGATGACACTATTTGCTCTGGAAAGAAGGAAAGGATGATGATGACACTGTTTGCTCTTGAGTTACTTTGGAAAGAACAAAATGAGATACTTTGGAAAAGAAGAAAGGATGATGATGACACTGTTTGCTATATGAGTTACTTTGGAAAGAAGAAAGGATGATGATGATACTATTTGCCCTACGAGATACTTTGGAAAGCAGACAAAATGATGATGACACTATTTGCTCTACGAGATAATTTGGAAAGCAGAAAGGATGATGATGACACTGCTTGCTCTACGAGTTACTTTGGAAAGAAGAAAGGATGATGATGACACTATTTGCTCTACAAGATACTCTGGAAAGCAGACAAAATGATGATGACACTATTTGCTCTACGAGATTCTTTGGAAAGAAGAAAGGATGATGATGACACTGTTTGCTGTACGAGTTACTTTGGGAAGAAGAAAGGATGATGATGACACTATTTGCTCTACGAGATACTTTGGAAAGCAGACAAAATAATGATGACACTATTTACTCTACGAGATACTTTGGGAAGAAGAAAGGATGTTGATGACACTGTTTGCTCTACGAGTTACTTTGGAAAGAAGAAAGGATGATGATGACATTATTTGCTCTACGAGATACTTTGGAAAGCAGACAAAATAATGATGACACTATTTGCTCTACGAGATACTTTGGAAAGAAGAAAGGATGATGATGACACTATTTGCTCTACGAGTTACTTTGGAAAGCAGACAGGATAATGATGACACTATTTGCTCTACGAGATACTTTGGAAAGCAAACAAAATGATGATGACACTACTTGCTCTACGAGATACTTTGGAAAGAAGACAGGATGATGATGACACAATTTGCCTTAAAATAAGTCGTTAAGAAATAGGAATTTCTTTTAGTTCATCTTCCATTTCTCGTGCCTATACAGCGATGAACTATAATAATGTGGTGTATAATTCCTATTTCTGTTTACATGAAGACAGTGTCTGCTGTAGGTGTAAGTTGTAATAAAACAGGAACTTTCTTTAGTTCATCTTCACTGTAACTTATTTGTACAGTGATCTATAATAATAATTCCTCTTTGTATCTCTCAACAACTGTTTACTTATTTCTTTCTATTTATGCAAGGACTGTGTTTGCTTTGTATAAGCTGTAATAAAATTGGAATTCCCTTTAGTGCATCTTCACTGCAACTTATTTATACAGTGATCTACAATAATGTGCTTTATAATTCCTCTTTGTATCTCTCACCAACTATTAATCATATATATACAAGTACCATCACTTACCACACCTGATACTGGTATGGTACAGCTTCGTTAGGCAAATTAAGGTGTTAATTACAGGTAGGGAACCGAAGTTACAGCACAGCTGACGGATACAGAAACTTTTTTTGTGAAAGGAATTAGATGAAAATTAATTAAATGAAGAAGAATACTAAGTGAGATATTTTAAAAAAAGGAAATAAATCATTAAATGTATTTTTTTTATGGATGGTGAAAAATATAAGCGGTTTATTTATAGACGTATATAGAGAGAAAAAACAAAATTTTAAATATGAGAAAAAGGTGACTTTCAGAATGATAGAGAGAATAACAAAAATGAATTAATGGTAAAAGGACATTACTGCTAAAGAACTAACGCAGGAAAAAACTATTTAGTGAAAATATACACAATGAAAAAGAAAACAAATTAAGCAAAATAAAGGTAGAGTCTGACCACCCACTAAATAAACAACATATCTAGAAGAAGATGATAACTTGCGCCAAGCAGGCTGTAATGTTGTTGTTATGGGGTAAATTTGCCATAAATAGCACACTATCACAGAACACAGGAAACTCTTCAAAGAGGAACTCTTGCACACAAGATCGACCAATGTTGGTCCCATTTCTGTGAAGTTCTATTAATAGAAGAACGTTTATCTATTGACAGATTCAAGGGCAATAATGAATTCTGTTTCCCACATTCGGTTTTGATAAATGACACTTCCTTATTGAGAATTAAGCTACTGGAAGGAATTAAAACTGAATTTATGACATTCAACCTCAACTATTTTTCTTAATCATTCCAGAACATAAAAATAAAAATGTTTTTCGATTGGCATACATAGATATTAAAATTCTTATTCAGAAAATTCCTGCTCATTGATATCATGAAATTGCTAATACAGGAACGAATTACGATTTGCACAGCTCGCAGAATTCCATACAGTATTTTCAGTTGGATTTATATAAGTAATTTTTCCCTTCATAAAAGAGTTGAAGTGAGATACCGGATAAAATGTAATCTAAAATAAGCCTTTTGGGATAAATGTTATTCAAGAGATTTCCTTTCTCATTACCAAATGATCATTTTGTGGAAAGTAGGAAATGCCTTCCACACCAACTTCCAATACTGCCATTTGTCAATTACTGCTTTCAGTTATCTGTTTCCCCCCCCCCCTCCCCCTTGCCATTCCTGTATGGCAGTATTATTTGTTGTGAATTTAGCTTTACTGCAATCTTGATCATGGCCTTATTTAATTTTTTTTTTATTTCTGTTTAAGTTACATTTTATTTACTTCATAAGAACCAGATTCTCTAATTTCTCCCTCTGTTATGAATATTCTATTTTCAAGACTGATTCCTTGTGTTGATTACTTTCTCATTATCACTGATATTAATATTAGTATTACTATTAATATTATTATTAATATTATTCAGAAGATGAGTCCTATTCATATGGAACAAACCCACAGGGACCTTTGACTTGGCATTTAAGCTTCCAAAGAATATGGTGTTTGCAGAGAAGTAACAGTAGGTAATGGGAAATACAGAAAGAGGAGATCATTTATTAAAAAATAAACAAATAAATAAAAAATAAATAAATAAAGATCAGTAAATTATTAAAATACAAGGAGAACTCAAGTTCCAATTGCGCGACATCCTCACGTCACGTCGAAGATACAAAAAAAAAAAAAAAAAAAGATTAGGACATTGTCATTTATAAATCTCATTTTGCTACAAAGACGAAAAAAAAAACTAGTAAAAAATGAGCCGAAGTTTCTTCGGCGCAGTCGAGTTTTCTGTACAGCGTATAATGCGGTATGGAACTCTCAGCCACGGCCCCATGAAACTCTCAGCCACGGCCCCACGAAAATCTCAGCCACGGACTCATCAAAATCTCAGCCACGCGACCCATGAAACTGTCGGCCACGGCCCGTTGGTGTCCTGTGTTGTTTACACCTATAACGGTGCCAGACGCATGATCACGGCTAACTTTAACCTTAAATGGAATAAAAACTATTGAGGCTAGGGGGCTTCAATTTGGCTTGATGATTGGAGGGTGGATGATCAACATACCAATTCGCAGCCCTCTAGCCTCGGTAGTTTTTAAGACCTGAGGGCGGACGGACAGACAAATAGCCATCTCGATAGTTTTCTTTTACAGAAAAGTAAGAAGGTTATCGTCACTTATGACAGATTTTCCCACAGATGCTACTGACTCCGTATATCACACAAACTTCACCAAGTGGCTAAAGCAACCTTACTCCGCCAGGCGCAAAAATTGCCCACCTCGGCGAAAGATAAAAATCCCCGGGATCGAAATAATGTTGAGAACCGGCTCCACTCAAACAAGGAAAACCCTTTCGGGGCGAAAATTATTGAGGAAACCGACGTGAAGGGAGGAAATTGTCGGGAATATTTCCTTGGTCAGGTTGAAATGTGTTTTCGGGGGGACCCTGCAGCTGTTAAAAAAGGAACAGAAATATTTCTGACGAGAGGAAGGCTATAGCTGCTCCATACTACTTAATATAAAGAATAATCCTACAAAAATTGTCTGCAGTGAGTAGGTGTAACGAGAATTTATCTAAACATATAGAGAGAGTTGGATTATAAAATTTCTCGTTAAACTGGGTGTGTAAAGAAAAATGACAGGTTTATGCCTAGTTAGCTCATCCTACTGAATTATAAATATGTTTTTTAAAGATATAGGTATCATGATTTCTTTACCCCGCTGGTCTAATGATACTTAGTTCATCCTACTTAAGTAAAAATAAAAGATATAACTATCATGATTTTGTACTTTAGTCCGCTGTCTAATGATACAATTTTCTCTTAATCTTCGTACAGAAAAGATGCTTATGCGGATTAAAACCGAGAGACAATGTAATGAAACCTATATACTGACAAAAAAAAGTTTATACAGTGCATTTACTTTTTTTAGCTTTAGTCCTCACTTTTTTCTGTCCGCCCTCAGATCTTAAAAAAACTACTGAGGCTAGAGGGCTGCTAATTGGTATGTTGATCATCCACCCTCCAAGCATCAACCATACCAAACTGCAGCCCTCTAGCCTCAGTATTTGTTTTATTTTATTTAAGGTTAAAATGAGCCATAATCGTGCTTCTGGCAACGATATAGGATAGACCACCACGGGGCAATGGTTAAAGTTTCATGGGCCGCGGCTCATACAGCATTATACCGAGACCACCGAAAGATAGATCTATTTTCGGTGGCCTTGATTATACGCTGTAGCGGCTGTACAGAAAACTAGATTGCGCCGAAGAAACTTCAGCGCATTTTTCACTTGCTCTACATTTGAACCAATTTATGCATCAATAAATCGTTATAAATTGGGGTGCTTAGTAAATTATTTAATTCAAAGATTAGTATCTACCTCTTTGAATTCTTCTATGTATATGTATACGTATGTATGTAAATATATATATATATATATATATATATATATATATATATATATATATATATATATATATATATATATATATATATATATATATATATATATATATATATATATATATATATATATATATATATATATATATATATATATATATATATATATATATTTCAGTTCAGTAATTATATATTCTTAACACATCTTTAAAATCGATGTTATAAATGTTATTATACAAGAGAAGGTGAACTTTTGAGAAAATTTTTCCGATTTTCATCCACTCAAAAGTATAATTATGAAATGGAAAATGGTAAAACCATTCAGAGTAAAATTCTGGTGCGGAATTTGATATAGAATAACAGGATAATCGTTTATGTATATAAATAAATTACCCCGGTCAGGAATTGGAAATAGAATTACAGGATAATCGTTTATGGACATTAAATAAATTACCTCGGTCATTCAACGCATATATTTTTATATATTTTTTATATATTATTCCAACAAGTATAAAAAAAACCAATTGAGGAATAGAATTGTTATGACAATAACGGTATGAATATAGTATAAAGGTTATAATGTAGCGATTCAGAATACTTTGATATTAAACGCTTCAAAATCATAGCATTGTCGGAATGTGGGGATTCTTGCCTGGAATATGCGTGGGAAGAAAATTTGTAAAATGAATTCTAGAATTCCACGAGAATAAAAAAAAAAATCACAGCTTATCACTTCCGAATTAGAATCCAAAAGCAAAGGACTCACACTTCATAAATCAATTTGTGTCCCAACAAATTCACGGTATGGACAAAGGCAGTACTGTATTAAAATACATTTTATATTTCGGTATAAAACATTTTTAATTAGAATTTTTAAATATAACTAGATTTTAAATTTTTAAAGATATTTTGAATTAATTTTTTTAAATATAACTAGATTTTTTATTTTTTTTAGATATTTTGAATTTACATTTTAGAGATTTCGAATTTAAATTTAAAATATTTTGAATTCAAATTTTTAAATATAGCTTGATTTTAAATTTCTAAGATATTTTAAATTTAAATTTAAGATATTCTGAATTAAAAAATTTAAATATAAAATAGATTTTAAGTTTTCTAAGATATTTTGAATTTAAATTTTAGAGATATTTAAAATTTAAATTTAAGATACTTTGAATTAAAATGTTTAAATATAATTAGATTCTAAATTTTTTCAAGATATTTTTAATTTAAATTTTAGTAAGATTTAGAATTTCAATTTGATATTTTGAATTAAAATTTTTAAATATGAAATAGATTTTAAATTTTCTAAGATATTTTGAATTTAAATTTTTAAAGAACTTTATAATTTACACTTTTTAAGATTTTCTGAAATTAATTTTTTAAAGATATTTAGAACTGAATTTTTTCCAAGATATTTTGAATTGAAACTCTTTAGATCTGTAAGTCTTGCTCGAAATCTGAGACACAATACTTAACATAAAGTACCGATTACGGCAAATTTTAAGCAAATTTAGATTTTAAATTTCATGAATTAAAACAAAACAAAAAGAAGAACTTGTATTTGATTATGTGAACCCAAATACTCATATTTTTTATTACCGTGGAACCTCTCCCACTTTAGCTGCCGTGGCGTTTGAAATTGTAGAGGTATATTGCGCGAGCCTGGTTCACTAAACGCTTTTTTGATACACATCTATGAAGGGGGAAGTAATTCACCATTTTGGAGAACGGAAACTCATTCTGTCTTCTGTTCTCAAAATTTGCCGAAGCTCTCAGTCTCAATTATTCATCACATTGTGCTGTATTAAGAAAAGAAGCTTAAGTACGAATGACATTATTGCAGAACTCGTCATTGTGGATATGGTTGTGTCTAGTATTCATCACTGTGGTCACGGCTGTGTCTAGTATTCGTCACTGTGGTTATGGCTGGGTCTAGTATTCGTCATTGTGGTCATGGCTGTGCCTAGTATTCGTCATTGTGGTTGTGGCTGTGGCTAGTATTCGTCATTGTGGTTATGTCTGCGTCTAGTATTCGTCATTGTGGTCATGGCTGTGCCTAGTATTCGTCATTGTGGTTGTGGCTGTGCCTAGTATTCGTCATTGTGGTTATGGCTGAGTCTAGTATTCGTCATTGTGGTTGTGGCTGTGTCTAGTATTCGTCATTGTAGTTATGGCTGCGTCTAGTATTCGTCATTGTGGTTGTGGCTGTGCCTAGTATTCGTCATTGTGGTTATGGCTGCGTCTAGTATTCGTCATTGTAGTTATGGCTGCGTCTAGTATTCGTCATTGTGGTTGTGGCTGTGCCTAGTATTCGTCATTGTGGTTATGGCTGCGTCTAGTATTCGTCATTGTGGTTATGACTGTGTCTAGTATTCGTCATTGTGGTTGTGGCTGTGCCTAGTATTCGTCATTGTGGTTTGGCTGTGCCTAGTATTCGTCATTGTGGTTGTGGCTGTGTCTAGTATTCGTCATTGTGGTTGTGGCTGTGCCTAGCATTCGTCATTGTGGTTATGGCTGTGTCTAGTATTCGTCATTGTGGTTATGGCTGTGTCTAGTATTCGTCATTGTGGTTGTGGCTGTGCCTAGTATTCGTCATTGTGGTTGTGGCTGTGCCTAGTATTCGTCATTGTGGTTATGGCTGTGCCTAGTATTCGTCATTGTGGTTGTGGCTGTGCCTAGTATTCGTCATTGTGGTTGTGGCTGTGCCTAGTATTCGTCATTGTGGTTATGGCTGTGTCTAGTATTCGTCATTGTAGTTATGGCTGCGTCTAGTATTCGTCATTGTGGTTGTGGCTGTGCCTAGTATTCGTCATTGTGGTTATGGCTGCGTCTAGTATTCGTCATTGTGGTTATGACTGTGTCTAGTATTCGTCATTGTGGTTGTGGCTGTGCCTAGTATTCGTCATTGTGGTTTGGCTGTGCCTAGTATTCGTCATTGTGGTTATGGCTGTGTCTAGTATTCGTCATTGTGGTTGTGGCTGTGTCTAGTATTCGTCAGTGTGGTTATAGCTATGTCCAGTATTAAGGCACTCCATTAAAAATAACGCTTGCAATTTACAACTACACTGACAGTTCGAATATTCGTTGCTACAGGAAAACAAGTAAAAAATGAGCCGGAGTTTCTTCGTCGCAATCGAGTTTTCTGTATAGCGCATAATCAAGGCCACCAAAAATAGATCTATTTTATGTGATCTCCGTATAATGCTGCATGAGCCGCGGCCTATGAAACGCTCAGCCGGCCGTGGTTGCATGTGTTTTTGCATTGCCAGAAGTGCGATTATGGCTAACTTTAACCTTAAATAAAATAAAAACTACTGAGGCTAGAGGGCTCCAATTTGGTATGTTTGATAATTAGAGGGTGGATGATCAAAATACCAACTTGCAGCCCTCTAGCCTCAGAAGTTTTTAAGATCTGAGGGCGGACAGAAAAGTGCAGATAGAATAAAGTGCGGACGAACAGACAAAGCCGGCGCAATAATTTTATTCTATAGAAAAAAATTATTAGTAAGGAATACCAGAACAAAGGGACAATTTCGTAAAAATTAGTTATCAGAAATGCGTCCAATAAAATTGACGGAATATAGGAGGAACCCCTGGCTGAAAATTGAGCGAGAGGCAAATTTCCAGCATGAAATCTGGGATTTTACGGGAGTAAAACTCTCAAAATCAGCTCTATCAATTCTGAATTGAAACTGGAACCGATGGACTCACACTTCGCAAATCAATTCGATTTCCACCAGATGCACACGCCGGATGAAAGCATTATTAAACCTGGGGTGGGCAGAGTTTGGCTTAAATATCCTTTTCTGGGTCAAATTTGGTCTTACTTTTCTTTTTGAATCATGAATATTTCATTTCACGTCTGTATTAAATAAATTCTAGGGCATCCTATTTCCTAACTATTTAGACTCTGACTGCCTACTCATTACTTCCACTCTTTCTATATTTAAAAATAAAATCGTAAAAAATTCTGATCCTTTCATTTACTTACACTAACGTTTCACATTCACTTCTGTGCATCACCATATTCCTCAATCTATCATTTATTCCTTCCCCACATTGCTACACGAAGTTAGCGTCTTAGACTCTTCAATCTAGTTCTTTCCTTTTCCTTCAACAGCAACACTTCACTTCTATAAAGGAGGCTTGGCTGAACTGTCCTTTCATACGCTCTCATCTTGGCTTTGGTAGACATACCAAGTTTATTTCCATTCTTTTACATACGCCTATTATGCAACTAACTTCTCTCACCCTACCGTCATCTGTCACCTTTACCCACTTCAGCTGCTTACACAAATCATTCTCCATCTTCTTCTTACTTTTCATGTACCTCGTAACATTACTCTTCTTTAATTTCATTCTCACCTTACGTTCTTGCTAACACTCTCAGTCTTCCACCAGATGATTTCGTTTCTCATCGCTATCTCTAATCACTGCTAAATTATATGCAGACACAGTTTATAACTACATTCAAATTATTTTAAATCACAACATTGCTTTTACTTCTTGCATCATTCCGTCTACAGATACCAAACAGCCATGGAAACATCACACATTCTTGTACTTACCCAAATTTAATAGCAAAGAAAGAAAAAGGACCATTTTCCCTAGTATATGGCCTAGCAAATGTTTCACTGGCGTTATAAAAAACTTTTAATTGCTTTCACCAACTTATCTCCTCGACGCCATACATCCAAAACACTCCAGTGAGATCTGTTATAGATTAATCTCTTTTTTACTGGGTTCCTGGATAGTTTAATGTAGTTTTGTTGGAGAGGAACATAGTTTTCTGTCTAGCAAATGAATCTGTACCATCCTTATCTCTCCATAAGTGGGGTTATATAATTCCTATAACTATTAACATTCTAATACATACGTAAATGTAATAATGAAATGCACGTCCAAAAATGAGTGAAGAATTCGAGGAGTCACTCTTAATCAGGTGGACAAATTTTTTGCATCAGTAGAATTGCGTGGACCCTCATTTATAAAATAGTTTTACTGGCGTTCCAATATGATAAGACTCAATGATTAATCTGCTTTCCAGTTTATGATTTTCTTTTCATTAGAAAAAAAAAGGGGGGGATTTAGGTAAAGAAGGTCTACTGGGATGGTAAATCTAGTCCGATTCATTTCGAAATTGAATCTTTCATAAAAAAAAATGTATCGAAGAATTTAAGAAAATAAGTTGTGAAGTTATTGGGGCCACTGAAACATGTATATCTGCTGAATAAGACTTATTAGTTAACTCTCTAGAGTAGATATTGCATAAAGTTACCGCTTCGGGATGGAAACTGATTAATTTCATCTCTAGTAAACGGGATCTGAAATATTATTGCGATTGGCTAGTGTTTAACTCAGTGTTTCACTAATGTGTGTTCCAATTTCAAGTGGATATTAAATTTTTTATTTATTTTCTTACGAACAAGGTCCAGAATTGACAAATTTTCAGGAAAATGAATCGTTAAAGAGGCCATTGCAACTGTAACAATAACTTTAAGTCAGTTTTTCTATACACTGCTTTAATGCAAAAAAAAAGGACATGATTTTTTATTCTATTATCTCTCTTTGACGCTTCCCAACTTGAATACGCGCGCATCCATACACAAGAATAATAGGAAATTGAGTCGTTAAAGAGGCCATTGCAACTGTTACAATAACTTTAAGTCAGTTTTTCTGTACGCTGCCTAAATGCAAAAAAAAAAAGGGACACATGATTTTTTATTCTATTATTTCTCTCTCGCGCTTCCAAACTTGAGCGCGTATCCATACGCAAGAACATTCTTGCACGCATTTAACTAGGCAAAGTCGTAACTTTGTTTTGGATGGCGTACTTTTTCAAAGCGACCTAGCCAATATTCCCATCCGAAATGTCTGTCCCAGAACGGAATGGCAAGTGAATGCCGATGCTGCATATTGCAAGTGTGGGGTGGATCGTCCCATTCCAGAAAACGGATGGGGGATTTCGTTCGTTTGTCCCGTTTGAAAATAACCTTTAAGCAATTCTTAATCCACGTTCCCTCTGAATAAGTTCTGGTTGATATTCGATAATTCATTACGGGGGATGTTCATTAAATTGTTTACGATGTCTCTTGCCGTTAGATCAGAAGATTTTTAAAAACTGATTTCTTCAACTTCCCACATGGCAGGACTGAAAGTACTGAAAATATTATATAGGCTTCTTTTATCTGACTGAATTGATTTCAAATTAATATTTCAATATGTATGCTTCTCCTATAGTTCAGTGTTTGCACGTGTCTCATATTTTTGTTACCAGTCAGTATTTGATATGTTCACAAAACTAAAACGTTTTATCATAATATCTAAAAACAAATTCACTTTAGCAAAATATGAACCAACCGATTTCTTTCAACAATTCTACAATATTCTAAATGTACGAAGATAAAACTCTGGGTATTCATAGTATTATAAGACAATCCCTCGCTTCCTAGGGACTACGTACTGAACGAGAAAAAACCAAGAACAAATTCGTGGAATGTCACGCGTTTAACTATTTTCTATTTTTCTTTGAAAGAAACAAGAGTTTTAGCTGTATAAATGGCATTATGTGGTTGAACAACTGCCAGTCCTCTTTGTCCAAGAATACGTTTTCAAGCTGTTGTTCGAAGTACTTGCTGCTACAATAAAGATGTTGTGTGGGAGGATATCAATCTACTTATATAAAGACATAGCATGAGTGTAGAGGAATTTTCTTTATCTTGGGAGGAAAATAGGATGCTAAGGAGACAGGAGAGAATAAAAAAGTATATTTGAAGAATGATATGCAGAGAAAATGACAGGTAGAAAATACACTATTATTATTATTATTATTATTATTATTATTATTATTATTATTATTATTATTATTATTATTATTCAGATGATGAACCGTATTCATATGGAACAACCCTACAAGGGCCACTGACTTGAAATTCAGACTTCCAAAGAATATGGCGTCCATTTGAAAGAATTAGCAGAAGGTAATTGGAAATACAGAAAGAAGAGATCAGCTTTCAGAAAAAAACCCATTAACATTACACACACACACACACACACACACATATATATATATATATATATATATATATATATATATATATATATATATATATATATATATATATATATATATATATATATAGATATATATATATATATATATATATATATATATATATATATATATATATATATATATATATATATATATATATATATATATATATATATATATATATATATATATATATATATATATATATATATATATATATATATATATATATATATATATATATATATATATATATATATATATATATATATATATATATATATATATATATATATATATATATATATATATATATAAAATATATATAGATAAAAATCAGTAAATCACTACAATACGAAATATGACGGATGGTATTTTGAAATAGCAAAAGATATAAAAACTGAAACTGAACAGCTGTATGAATAATTATCCTGCTGAAGATATTCAAAAAAAAAAAAAAAAAAACAAGAAAAATCTGAGTTACAAACTGGAGCTCTTAGTATGCAGCTAGTATCTTTTCCCTCCTCAAGGTATCCTTGTCAATAAAAAAAAACTCAGATCCTGGAATAAAAAAAGGAAGGAGAGAAGAAGCCTTCAAAAGGGAAACTTTACTAACAGGCCATCAAACTTTTATAACTACACTTCTGAAAAAGGCAACTTCTGGCTGTTGATAAACACAAGAATGATCACAAAAAATTTTATTCCAAGTCATATCTTTTTAACTTATAAAAAGAAGGACATGACATTTGAGTGATCAAAAATTTTTTTTATTCCAAGTCATATTTTTTTAAACTTCTTATAAAAAAAATTACGTTGGACATTTGAGTGATAAAAAATTTTTTTTATTCCAAGTCATATTTTTTTTCTTATTCTCTTGAAAAAAAAAATGCCATTTGGCTTTGAGTGATCACAAAAAATTTTATTCCAAGCCACATTTTTTTCAACTTCTTATGAAAAAATTACCTTTGACATTTGTGTGATAAAAAAATTCATTTCAAGTCATATTTTTTTTAACTTCTCACATAAAATGACATTTGAGTGAACACAAAAAAATTTACTCAGTCATATTTCTTTTAACTAATAAAAAAATGACTTGACATTTGAGTGATCACAAAAAATTTTTATTCCAAGTCATATTTTTTTCCAGCTTCTTCAAAGAAATCACGTTTGGCATTGAGATTGTTTATTTAATAAAACAAGAGAGTAAATAATAATAGTTTTAATATTCATATAAAGTGTTATTCTATTACGATGAATGGATTTAGAAGTTGAACGCTTTTAATAGATACAATCTGCCGGAGGATACTACTAAAACATAAAGGAAAAATTTTTTTTTTGTTAAGGAGTTTCATAAGCGTTTGTAGAGAATTACCCTAAGAGCTTAAAGCAATGATGGAATTATGGAAGCTGTTGAGGGATTATGATAGGGTAAGAGATAAGAGTTAGGACGAAAGATAAGACTCAGGATGAAAGGTGAGATGTAGGATGAAAGATAAGGTGTAGGATGACCGATAGGCAGTAGGATAAAAGATAAAATGTAGGATAAAAGGTAAGATGTAGGATAAAAGGTAAGATGTGGGATGAAACATAAGATGATGTGGGATGAAACATAAGATGTAGGATGAAAGATCATATATAGGATGAAAGTTCACATGTAGCATGACATAAGGTGCAAGATGACAGATAATTAAGACGCAGGATGAAAGATAAGGTGTAGGATGACTGACAGGAAGTAGGATCAAAGATAAAGTTAAGTATATCTTAGTTTAACCGGACCACTGATAAATGTAGGATGAAAGGTAAGATGTAGGATGAAAAGATCAGATCTGGGCTGAAACATAAGATGTAGGATGAAAGATCATATCTAGGATGAAAGATCAGATTCAAGATGACATACGATTTAGGATGAAAGATCATATGTAGGATGAAAGATCAGATATAGGACGACAGATAAGATGTAGGATGAAAGGTCAAATGTAGGATGAAAGATAAGATGTAGGATGACAGATAGGATGTAGGATGACAGATAAGTTGTAGGATGAAAACAAATATGTAGGATGAAAGATAAGTTGTAGGATGAGAGTCAAGATATAGGGTTAAAGCCAAGATGTAAGGAGGAAAGCCAAGAAGTAAGATGAGAGATAAGTTGTAGGATGAAAGCCAAGTTGTAGGATGAAAGCCAATATGTAGGATGAAAGATAAGGAATAGCATAAAATTATGGATACTGAACGAGTTAAAATACAGGTAAAAAGAAAACTTACTGAAGCAACAGTAACTAAAAGCAAGGTTATTCTGGTGTGAGCAGAAACGTACAACAGGATACATGAGCCTTTTGTATAAATGTACAATGAGGGCAATGTTGTGGAAATTCATCCACCAAAGGTTCCTTCACGAATCAGCAGTCAAAGAATAAATGGCACAAAGAGAAATTAATTCTTATTTTTTTCTTTTATTTTACTTTATTTCCAAGGAGCAATCTTTGCTGGGGGAAAATACATGTTTTAGCTATAAGAGAAACATCTATGTATTCCTTTTAGCACATGAATGGAAACGAATCATTGGTGTAGAAGATGCGGTGCTAATGCAATGAAACTATGACAAAGGCAGTAAGTGAGAGAGAGAGAGAGAGAGAGAGAGAGAGAGAGAGAGAGAGAGAGAGAGCTCTCAATGCAATGATTTGTTTTTATTCTATAAAATCCTCACAGAACGATACAAAGAAGAAAGGAATTCACAGAGAAAGTTGGAAAAGTAAAAGTAAAATATAATTAAAAAAATGATAAGTAGATTTAAAAAGGGACAGGTAATCAAAATGAAAGGTGTCTATTAATCATGAAACTAAGGAAGACCACAAGAATAAAAAAAATATATAGCAGTAGAGGTTTCTTGCAACAAGACGCACATTGAGTTCATCCGAATTCCACACTTACCAGAAGCTACGATAAAATTCCTTTAGGAAAAGATAATATCTGCAATGGCCTTGACGTCACCAAACAATGTCAGGAAACAAACAATCTCTTCCTGAATTTTTAAAAAAGCAATCGCGAATTAAATTCCGAAAACTTTTTAATTTCACGGACCTGTTGTCAGACGACAAAAATTCGTTTGTAGGAAAGGTTAATGTTATTGGTGAAAAAGGGTCAAATTATCAATTAGAATTTTTTTTGCTCATCCATTTCACGCTCTAATGAAAATTCCACTGTGGTACAATCAGGCAAGAGACATGGCCCAGCTGTGGGATGGAATATATATCGGCAACACTTCATTTATTTGTAAAAATTCCTCGCGGAGTTAATGAATTAACACTGGCTGCTCCCCAGTGGGTAATAAATTCGTATCTTAATGAAACTGTTCGGTTTTCAAATTTTTTTAGAAATGGTTCAGAGACAAAGATGAGTTAATATTTGGCAAAGGTGTTTGAGGACAATGAGGTGGGAAGCAGGAGACGAGTGTTGTGGAGCTCTTGAGGAGTTCTCCCAGGACAGATTGTGGTGGCGTGAGTTCATCGAGGCCTTATGCATCCCCATGGGTACCACGGGAAATGATTGATTGATTGACGGTTATGAGATGGTTTTCTCAACAAAAAGATTTAATTTCATTAAAATCGATTCAAACAATATTTTAAAACATGCTCAGCCTAGTCAAAGAGAAAATATAAGGCCTATTATATTACACTCGACAGTTGATTCAACCTTAGCTTACTTAAATTCATTAGTTTTCACCATGGCAGCGAGTAACATAACTAATTTTATGTAAACAATATTGATTTACAAAGCAACTGCAATTCATTTTATTACGTGAATTTCTTGAACACATTTTCAGAAACTGGAGAAGTATCAAGAATAAAAAAAAATAATTCTCCATTCAATAGAGGAAACGTATATTAAGAGAGGCAGAAACAAAAGAAATACAAATTAATAATCATGAAAAATATATATAGAAAGGAAACAAAAAATAACAGTCATGCACACCTGCACACACATCCATATATATATATATATATATATATATATATATATATATATATATATATATATATATATATATATATATATATATATATATATATATTACTGCTGTTCGCCCTCGATGTATTTATGTGTAGTACTATTAATCTGATTGACCTCGACAGGGAACGTTGTTGTCAGCAGGGGCGCGTAGGCAATTCAAACTTTAACGTTCGTTTGTAGCAAAGAACTCGGTAGCATTAGGCATTTAACCCTATAGGGAAAATTTCCACAACCAGCTTCATGATAGGTGGCCTTAAGCTTGCTTTAGCTGTTCTCTTTGGCGAATGTTTTTGACAAAGTTTCAGACCCCGAGGGCATGAACGGCCGTCCCTGTTTTGGTCCAAATTAGGTCGGACCGAGAGAGAGAAACAAGCCGCCGAATCGAGTAGACGTCTGTAAGGTGGCTCCTTCGGTCCTCTAACCTTCTGTCTATCGTCTTTATATATTAGTGAATTGTAAAGTGGCGAATTCATCCCAGAACTTCCGATCGTCCGTTGTATGCGCAGCAACTAGTCGTCCAAGGTAAAGTCTGTGTTTTGTTCAAAACTTCGTCAATTACTATCCCCTTTTTTCTGTATTTCCCGTTTCTTTGTTTCGTCCTTCCGCCACCATAATTATTAGATTACAAAGCGACTTGCTGTTACGAAGTCTAGACTAGGCATAATTTTTATTGTTTAGCGACATTCAACCATTCCAGTGAATTAACTAGGAAGTAGGGAAGGTGAGCAAGTCATTTTAATTCTTTATGCAGTCTTGTGTCGAACCCATTGTTCGGAAGAGCCGTTGTGTTTCAATACCAACTTAACGAGTAGAGATTGTCTGCGTCCGAAGTTGGCGACGTTTATCGTAAAGTCTTTTTTTATTGAATATTCTTTGTTGAGGTTAATTTCCCTTGACTGGCGACCTTGGTTAATTTAACAGCTGTCTTTCAGGTTAATTTGTAGCTCAATTGACAGGTTACGTGTGTCCTTGGCATGCAAGGCCGTATAAAAATTATGTAAATCAAGTAATAAACTCATCAGCCAAGTCTCATGCGTAACATTGACGAACTTGCATAGGATCTAAGTAAATTTTAGAGAAAGAATCTGGAGAAAAAGGAAATTAATTACAATTAATTCCAAAGATAAAAGTCAGATATTGAATTTCATTTTACTCTTCCAAACAAGGAGACAGCACAAGGCACAATAGCAATAAGAAGAATAGTTAGAATACCAGGTATAATTAAGAATTAGCGTAGGTATAGGAAAAGTGTGCATTGAAGGCAGAGCAATTCATAATTTATAACGTCTTAAGAAAGAGCATTTTTACCGTGTTCGGATATCGTGGGTGCATTCCAGTGAAGGCCGTATCTTGAAACGAGTCAAATCGTCCAAATCACTTATCCTAAAGACCGAATTTGCGGAGTTCATTTCATTCTCACAAAGTAGTGATCGCGTTCGGCAATTCCGATCGGTATTGTTTTCATATAGCGGGAATCATTCGAAACACCGTGCCATTGAAATAGCAAACGAACGGGAATAG
The DNA here is from genome assembly GCF_040412425.1 of Macrobrachium rosenbergii. Lineage (NCBI taxonomy): Eukaryota > Metazoa > Arthropoda > Malacostraca > Decapoda > Palaemonidae > Macrobrachium > Macrobrachium rosenbergii. The sequence goes on from NC_089799.1 coordinate 3,792,759, forward strand.
TAATTTTACCATAAAATACATTTTTCAGTAACGTAAATTTGGTTCCATCCGAACCACACAAATCCATTTCATTGTATTGCTAGTAGCCACTCCTTAAGCGGACTGTTAATTCGCGCGAGAAAGACAATAACAAAAAGAAACAAGCGTTGTATGTTAATTTCGTTTTCCATCCGTAACGTAAAATCCTTTTCAGTGTTGGTATATTTAGAGTAAAGCTGGATGCCTGCATTTGCTTAGTTCATTGCGAGGGGAATTCGAGCGCTTTGTGTAACTGATTTGAGAAAAGAGCGGTTTGAAATCAGGGCAGGTTGTTTTGAATTGTGTGCTAAAGGGGATCACCTGCCATCTTGGTATTCCTCCGCCGCGTGGTTGTTTTGAAATTGTTTTGAACTACCGGGATTCGCCGGACATTTTGGGGAGCCAACTGACCGCTCCTCATATCCGCCATCTTAAGACCTTTTATTGTCATTGTTATGGTGACCAGGCTCTGTCTTAAAGCCACTTTTTGGGTCTACTTCCTTTGGCGTAGTAAACCCACCTCGCAATATCTTAGCTAGACAGACTTTGGTAGATAAAACCAAGATATAATTTAATCAGGGAACAATAGGCCTTAGTTAGGATTAATACAAATCACAGGTTCCTATACGGATACCCGATGCCAAAAATCATATAAAAAGAAGAACTTATAATTTTACTCCAAATTCCTGCGGCGTCATCGAATCGGCTCCCGGGAAAGTTATGATTGTTACAACAATCCCTTAAGGAAGCCCAAGACGACGTATCTGCATTTCATTAACCCTGCCAATTTGTGCACTAAAAAAAAAAAAATCTTTACTTAACCTGTTTTCAAGCAGCAAGAAAAATTAGCTGATTGAAAATCTCTCTCTCTCTCTCTCTCTCTCTCTCTCTCTCTCTCTCTCTCTCTCTCTCTCTCTCTCTTCATTCAAGTAAGCATTCATAACCTAATTGCGTGTGCGTGACCCTCTTCAAAGAAAGAAGGGCCGACACCGAGACAATTAATTTAATTAAACTAAATGAAAGCAACACCTCTGTCCCGCAAGTAGATGAGGGAAAGTTAAAGTTTTACAGTGATAAATTGTCAGTCACGAGTGAGGCCTGCTACCCATACCGAAGCAAAACAGTAGTTTTTCACCCTCTGAAAGAAGAAGGGGTTAGCACTGGGTACTGGGACCAGCCACTCACGAGGATCTTTAAAGAAAAGCAACCAAATTCACTTTATTCCACAGTGCCAATAATTTGCAGCACTGTCATCAGTTGAATAGCTTACTTCGCTCTCTCTCTCTATTTTACCTTCCCTTTCTCTCTCATTCATTTGTTACACTCTGCTGGGGTAGAGTGCCTTTCCTCCCATATAGCCTAGTTGGACTCAAGTATAGGGTTCCTAGGAACACATTGGCACCATAGTGCCACCAAACAAGGAAATAGAAAAAATAAATAAAACCAACCAAAAGGGAACACAGAAGAGAAAGCCCTTCTGGAACCTAACCTGCACCAGTGCCTAGGGATACTGAGTGCCACCAGTGTGACCTGTGCACGGCACACCCAACCACAGTGCCACCTTTTGAAAGGGTGCCACGTCACTGAAGGGACACGTCCTCGCTGCCCAAGTACGCCCAGTCGACCTGGTTAGACACCCTTCCCCAACAGAACCATGGCAGCCGAGAATTATAAAGCCTTCCTGGATCTGGGGACGGCGACAGGTCTCACCGGCTCGGAACTTACCACCTGGGTCAAGGAGCAAGTGGACGACTTGGCCAAGCGGGAGAAGGAAGATAGAATTGAACAGAGGAAGTATGAAGAAGAATGGAGGGTGTATGAAGCCGAGCAGAGGAGGTATGAAGCTGAGCAGAGGCAGCTAGAAGACGAAAGAGAAGAAAGGAGACGACAGCATGAGTTAGCCTGCAAGGAAAGTGAGCTAGCCCTCAA
>NC_089799.1:3799705-3807205 GCF_040412425.1 Macrobrachium rosenbergii
CTTCATTTACCGATATCTTGCAAATTACGAATTTCAAGTCGATGGCGCCTGCGGCCTCTTTCCGCATGAATGGGGTTCTTCTTCTGAATGTTAACAACAGCAATAATAATAATAATAAATTATTAAGAATAATAAGTAGGATATTTTATTAAATACACATCTGATCTGATCTGTTCATTCGTTCTTTAGATAAGCATAATATACTCTACAGTATATCAATCTAATTCTCTCTCTCTCTCTCTCTCTCTCTCTCTCTCTCTCTCTCCACCAAAACGGAACTCGTAAAACGTCAGAGATAGAAAGATTGAGATAAGTAGAGAGAGAAAAAAAATAGATAGAAAGATCAGTGTTCTTCCATTAAAACTGTTACCATACAAACTCATTAAAGAAGTCACTCTCTCTCTCTCTCTCTCTCTCTCTCTCTCTCTCTCTCTCTCTCTCTACAAAGGGGAAAAAAAATAAGTAGATAGAGAGAAAAAAAGATAATCAGTGTTGTTCCATTAAAACTGTTGCCATACAAACTCATTAAAGAACTCTCTCTCTCTCTCTCTCTCTCTCTCTCTCTCTCTCTCTCTCTCTCTCTCTCTCTACACCAAAGAGGAACTAGTAAAACGTGAGAGACAGATAGATAGAGAGATAAGTAGATAGAGAGAAAAAATAGATAATCAGTGTTCCATTAAAACTGTTACAATACAAACTCATTAAAGAACTCTCTCTCTCTCTCTCTCTCTCTCTCTCTCTCTCTCTCTCTCTCTCTCTCTCTCTCTCTCTCTCTCTCTCTATGTACAAAACGTTGCCCTCACCCCTAGCACCGCCAACATGATTAACTCAACCCTTAATTAAATTAACCCAGGCGTCAGCTGTGATAAACTATTGTTTAAATTTTCATTAACCACAACCAGACCTCGTTATGCCCTGACTACAGTGTATAAAAGCTTTTCAGCCCTGCCGTTTATGGCCTGCTATGGTTGCCTTTGGGTCATATGGAAAACAACACCCGCACATATATCTATACATACATGCATGCATACATACATATATTATATACATGTATAAATATATATGCACATATATATATTTATAAACATATATACATATATATATATATATATATATATATATATATATATATATATATATATATATATATATACATATATATACATATATATAATACAGATAGATAGATAGATAGATAAATAATGTTAACACAAATATATATATATATATATATATATATATATATATATATATATATATATATATATATATATATATATATATATATATATATATATATATATATATATATATATATATATATATATATATATATATGTATGTATGTATATATATACATATATGTAACATATGTATGTATGGATGCATGTATGTACAGGTATTTATGTGAGTGTTGTTTTCCTTATGATCCAAAGTTAACATAGCCGGCTATAAACCTATAACCAGCACTGGAGTCTCGATGGCTCAGTCGGTAGAGCAGCAGCCTAGGACTTCATAGAGGAACGTGGCGCGGGTTCAAATCCGCAGCCGACTGGTCAGAGAAGGCGGACACTTTGCTATCTGTATAGACACCCCGGGATTACATATGTAATCAACGGATAGGTTTGCTGAAAGCAAATGGGTGTTACAGACTAATACACACATAAACAAAGCCGCTCCAACATCTTCTAAAAAAAAACATAACAGACACCTTACACGTGTTAAACTGTCGACCTAACCGCCCAGTTTTCCTCGCTGCTGGGAGAAAGGGAGCTGGGGATTCGTACGATACACGTACACATCGTTACCGGGGTCTAAGCGATGTCAGGCAGGGCAGCCGATCGAGGCTACAGCCTACCCCAACGCCAAATCAAAGTCCTTCAAAAGAAGGCATCCTGCTTACCCCATATAAAAATGGGAAAAAGCACGTTAAAACGAAGAAGAAACCTATAAACAGCACCGATGAAATGCTTTCATGTGTACGTAGGCAGCTTTTTTTTATCTAACTGTAGGATACCTAAACTGATCATTCCCCAATATGTTTAAATTTAATCCACCCACCTGTCAGAGAGCGATTCCAAACGGATTTGTACTAATGCACTGAGTGCAGAGTAAATCCGCTCTGTTTGATTTCAGGTCAAGGGTAGTTTTTTTTGGGGGGGAGGCGATGTAATGCATTAATATCGGTCATGCAGGAATATTTTAGTCCAGTTTATTTCAGGAAAAATTTTTTTTTCAATCCCTTTGGGTGTTGCCATATGAGGAGTTGCGCCTGCTGCAGTAAATGAAATGAACAAATTCATATTCTTGTCATATCATCGCCTTCTTACCCATTGTCATATCATTCCCCTCTTCATTCCCTCACCCACAATGCAATTCTATCTCCTCTTGCAATGAAACGAAGCTTAAACTTTGCTCCAAAGTCTGATTCAGATCAAAACAAAAAAGGATTCATCACTGAGAAACATCACCTTGATTGCAGACCCAAAGTCAGGATGTAAAGGAGAGTCATTTAGCTTGAATCAGACGAGGCACAAATCCATGAAACAGCCTCTCGCGGATATGTCAGCCTATTAAGGAAGTTCGCGCACTGTCCGTTTTCGTTTGATTGCGAAAATATACGAGAATATTGATGAAGCAAAGCTCTGTGCCCTGTCGTGGAGGTCAGTTTCATTTGTGATACTCGTTTTGTTTTTGTCTTGTTTTGTTCGAGAGAAGTCAGGTGAGCAGAATACCGCTCTCGCCTTTGTTCTCTTTTTTTTTTTTTTTAATTGATATAGATTCAGTTCAGACAAAAACACGTTGCGTAATTTTTTTTCTAGACTAGCAGATGCATTTTGAATACCAAATTGTCATCGGAATTGCGACAGTTTAAAAGCTGCCTTTAGTCGTACTTTTTTTCTTATTTTTTAGTTTTATTCTGAACAAAAATCATGATTCCCTCATGCGTAGTGTTGGCAAACATTGAGAGTTAAGAACAAGCTAAATTAAAATTGTTGCCTTGATTGTAAATAATTCTTTTGCATAATTCTAACTTGAGTATAAACAGGAATTTCTTTCAGTTTTTTCCTAGTTTTAATCTTTCATTCTCCATACAACTGCTTTCATGTAAATGAACATAATTTTGATAGTTGTTATATGTAGTGTATAATTCATCTCTTCAAAATGTCTTAATGAATTTCAAATTATTGCATTTCCAAATAATGAATCTGTGACGGACGAAATATCTATAAACTCGTTTTATTACAATCACTTAATACGATCATACCTGGATATAGCCAAAAATATTTGCTAATTATAGAGTGAATTTCGTTATTCAGTTTTATTACATCCTCTTAGATGAACTGAGTTAAGGATTAGCTTGAAACCTTGTTTTCCAAGATCATTTTATTTCAAGATAGGGAATTACTTAAATAGATGATACAAAAATAATGTATGACATATATATATATATATATATATATATATATATATATATATATATATATATATATATATATATATATATATACTGTATATATATGTGTATATATATATATATATATATATATATATATATATATATATATATATATATATATATATATATATATATATATATATATATACTGTATATATATGTATGTATGTATGTATATATATATATATATATATATATATATATATATATATATATATATATATATATATATATATACTATATATATACTATATATATATATATATATATATATATATATATATATATATATATATATATATATATATATATATATATATATATATATATATATATATATATATATATATATATATATATATATATATATATATATATATATATATATATATATATATATATATATATATATATACATATACACACACACACATACATATACAGTTTTACTGCCTGCACACAATCGTGTCTGTAAAATTCATATGAAGATAACTTGCATGACGAATAAAAAAGAACATTTATTGTATTACAAATCAAACCAATATGAACTTTCTTGCCTAACCTATGAATTTAATGACATATTTCATGATGCTATTTATTTATTCATGAAAAAAGTTTATGCAAATTTAAGAGAGAGAAAAAAAGCAGGCAGTTACGCGATAATTTATCCTGCAAAACATGTTTGACCTATTTTCTAATGAACTTTCGCATAAAATTGTGATACAATGATTACTTTATGCAAAAAAAAGGAGATTTTTTATCCAATAGTAATAAATTTCGACGGTAATTAACTAATCTCATAGTCCGTGAAACAGCTGCAACATTTTAGGAGATACTAGTTATTTGGAAAGTAAAGGGGATTTGTTCTTTTGCATTTGTAATGTGGACGTAAAAGAAAAATTCTACTGAGGTCAGAAAATTCAGGGAATATATTACGTTTTTCGATATATGCTAAAGTCTCTTTCGGTCCCTCGAAAAAATATATATAAATAAAAGGCAATTTTTCAAAAAAGGAAGTCGGTTTATCAAATAACAATTCCAACTTTATTGCTTTTGATGTGACATGCAAAATTCACCCTAGGAAATTCAGGGAATATATTATGTTTTTAAATATATGCTAAAGTCTCTTTCGGTCCCTCAAAATATATATATAAATAAATAGCAAATTTTTAAAAAAGGAAGTCGGCTTGTCAAATAACAATTCCAGCTTTATTGCTTTTGATGTGACATGCAAAATTCCCCCTAGAGCAAAATATTTAATATATATTCAAGTACCTGGAAAATATGAGGAAATATCTTTTCCTCAGAAACTCTTCATCGAAATATGAGTCTTACTGCTTGACAGATATAACTTCCTCATATTGAAGAAGTGTTTGATAACCGTAGATACGTGACAGAAGTGAAGAGCAAATATTTACTTCTTGATTAAAGAATGATACTGCTAAAAAAACTCACAATTTTATGCTGCTTATTACAAAAATATTCATTTATATAAATTAAGTGAATTATTTATGAAAACTCAAAGTTTAAACGAATCCTTTCGAACACGTGAACGGTGTTCTTCCTAGTGTTTACATTGTAAAAAAATAAACACGTAAACAAATGAACACAATTCAGGTGTTGGAAAGCCTTTGCTTATTCTTTGTTTTAGTTTACACAAACAATAATAATTATTTATATAAATGCGGATTTTTAATAATTATTTATATGAGGATTTTCTTAATTGTCTTTTTATAGAAACGAGGATTTTTCTATCGTTCATTTGTATAAATGAGGATTTTTAAATGATTTATTTAATTAAGGATTTTTTTTATTATTTATTTACACAAGGATGCATTGCTGCGGACAACTACAGAAAGCTTAGAAATGTATATAGTGAGGTGGCAATAGATAAGAAGAAGTAAAACATGAACAGAAGTTTCTTCGGCGCAATCGAGTTTTCTGTACACCCGCTACAGCGTATATTCAAGGCCACCGAAAAATAGATCTATCTTTCGGTGGTCTCGGTATGATGCTGTATGAGCCGCGTCCCATGAAACTTCAACCACGGCCCGGTGGTGGCGTTTCCTAAATCGTTGCCAGATGCACGATTATGCCTAAATTTAACCTTGCATAAACTAAAAACTACCGTGGTTAGAGGGCTGTAATTTGGTATGTTTGATGCTTGGAGGGTGGATGATCAACATACCAATTTGCATACTTCTAGCCTCACTAGTTTTCAAAGCCGTAACAATAGTTTTCTTTTGCAGAAAACTGAAAAGGTGAGATGAGAGGAAATAAGCTTAAGAAGGCATCACTTGTTTTGAAGACCTCACACAGCATTCGGCGCAAATCATGCCCCAAAAAAAGTTATAATTTTCCAAAATTTAGATTTTCTTGCCACGCGAGCTTGTTACATATGGCTTATATTGAACAGAATACGCTTGACTATCTCTCAATTTCTTCGTCCTCCTCCGTGGCAGAAAATGAAATGCAGATACAATTCGTCAAATCATGACAGAGAATATAATGCTTGTAGATTTTAGGAAACTGTTTTATTTTAAAAGAGGCCCAAGTTTACGAAAGGCATTCATGCGTCCATAATTTTCGTGAAAATTTAGTTAAATGATACCTATCAATAATATTGTTGTTAATTGATACTTATTAAAAAGTGACAAAATTCGGTCTCCATACAGAGCAAGAAAAGCAAATAGTAACTCCCACTCAACTTAACTTCCACTAAACAGATGTTTTCATTCGCAAATTTCGCCTGTGATATTAAACTGAATAAGAAAACAAATAAAAAATGCGTCAAAGTTTCTTCGGCGCAATCGAGTTTTCTGTACAGTGTATAATCAAGGCCACGGAAACCAGATCTATCTTTCGGTAGTCTCAGTATAATGCTGTATGAGCCGCGACCCATGGAATTTTAACCACGACCCGGTGGTGGCATATCCTGTATCGTTGCCAGAAGCACGATTATGGCTAACTTAAACCTTAAATAAAATAAAAACTACTGAGGCTAGAGGGTTGCAATTTGGTATGCTTGATGATTGGAGGGTGGATGATCAACATACCGATTTGTAGCCGTCTAGCCTCAGCAGTTTTTAAGATCTGAAGGCGGACAGAAAAGTGAGGACGGAGAGATAAAGCCGGCACAAGAGTTTTCTTTGACAGAAAACTAAAAATAAGTGGAGTGAGTATTACAATGGCTGAACCGCTAGTTGAGTAAGAACTTAATAATAACATATAGATATAAAACAAGTAAAAACAGAGCTTCAGAAAAACAGTCCAATGAAACAGCTGTCTCCATGAAAGTTCATATCATGTGTACGCGAATCATAAACACAAGGGCCATTTGGCCGTTGGGAGAGGGGCGATGCCACTTGCAATATGCAACACTTGTGTTTCCTGTTGTTGCAAACTCTACCGGAGGTACTTCAACAAGGAATATTGGATACGAACTTTCAAAAAAAAAAAGTGAATACTAAAAAAAACAGGTCACCATCAGAAATGGTGGATGGACTTGCTCCCTCCACGTATCTAGTGGATGAGAGAGTTTGTACGTCTGTGTGTAATCAGAAAATCTCCCGGGAGAAGTGTCATATTAATTATTGTTTGCATTCCAATGCACCTTGTGTCACAATTTCATAATGTACTAATTCCTTGCTGGTATCAGTATCATATTTACTGCGCCTTCTCTGAACCAGTGGCTATAAACCCATAATATTCTTTGAAAATAGATCTGAATGCTAATTTATCTTCTTCATATTACTCTGGCCAGAATTAAAATGCACATGTGCAATATATATTCGCATGTGCTCTGTATAAAACGCTTGTGCAACATCGCGTAATAAAAAGCTTTGTTGGTTCGAGTTAGTACATTTTATGAGAAAATACTATTGAAATTGTAAATTTATTGGTTAATCCCATTTTAGATTTAATGTAAAGAGTAATATAATCTTACTTATCAGGTCAAATAATGTAGAGCCTAATACTAATTCCATGATTATAAGTTTGAGTGTAATTCATTATTCACCAATTATGGATTCATAGTTCGT
>NC_089799.1:3812205-3834705 GCF_040412425.1 Macrobrachium rosenbergii
GTGACATTTAAGCAGTATGAATGTGAATGATGGGACAATAACACCTTTTTTCTACTTGTTATTGAAATTGTTCCATTTATACAATTTGTTCCGTTTATGGAAATTTTTCCGTTCTATGAAATTTTTCCATTTGTTGAAAATGTTCCATTCATTGAATCTGTTCCATCCAATGAATCAGTTCCATTCATTTAAATTGTTCCATTTATTGAAAGTGTTCCATTCACTGATCATGTTCCATTGATGGAATTGGCTCCTTTATGGATATTACTCCATTTATTTAAATTGTCTCATATATTGCAATTGTTCCAACCATAGAAATTTCTCCATTTATTAAAATTGTTCCACGTGACCAAGAGATACCATGGCATCTCCCTTGAGATGAACAACGATATCTAGAAGTTGTAAAAAAAGTGTTATCGAGCCTAAAAGATATTCGGCATTCCATCCAAAAATTAAACCACAAGCATTGAAGAAAACTGACTTTTGACATTAGATTATTCAAAATGAATGAACTACATTTGGATCGAATAAAGAATCACAAAGTCATGAAGAACAAGTCACTGGCTATCACTGGGCTTTAACTGTACAAGTTTTACAAGTTTTATTTTCAGAAATGCTTTTGTTAAGCATAACTATAAAAAATCATTCGGGGTAAAGAGAACTCAAACTTTAGTCTTGCAGGAAGGTGAACCAAGTCCCAATTAAATAGTTTCATTTTGTCATCAAAATTAAATCATTTCTTTTCATCAGCAAATCATCAAGAAAAAAACGAAAATAAGTTTATAATTCTCTTAATATCTTTATTGAATGTTTGTGATTTTTTAATAGAACTAATTCATTTATACGATTACAGATATATTTAAGTTATCTCTCTTAATTTACGATAATTTCTCCCCTATAAAACTTGAAGTACTCGAACCGAGCATTACTCTCTCTCTCTCTCTCTCTCTCTCTCTCTCTCTCTCTCTCTCTCTCTCTCTCTCTCTATCTATATATATATATATATATATATATATATATATATATATATATATATATATATATATATATATATATATATATATATATATATATATATATATACTGTATAATATAAATTATATATATATACATATATATACTTATATTCATACACACACACACACACACACACACACACACACACACACATATATATATATATATATATATATATATATATATATATATATATATATATATATATATATATATATATATATATATGTATATATATATATATATATATATATATATATATATATATATATATATATATATATATATGTGTATTTATAATATGCTTATTTATATAGAAAGATACACAGATAGAAAGAAAGAAAGATAGATAGATAAAAAGCTAACGTAATTTGCCACCACTGCTGCCATCACATCTTGCCAACGTCAAGCTTTCCTCCGCGTTCATTCACAAAATCATTGACGTATGACCTTTACTATGTGACTAGACACCATTCATGCCTCGGAACAAGCTCCGCCCCTTTTGCTCGGTTCTGCCAGAGAAACGTGACACCCACCACAGGTCCTCTCTCTCTCTCTCTCTCTCTCTCTCTCTCTCTCTCTCTCTCTCTCTCTCTCTCTCTGGCTTTTTGTCTCTCTCTCTCTCTAGCTCTCTCTGGCCCACTTTTTCTCGAGGTGTTTTTCCTCTATCGCCCTTTTTCTCTCTCTTTTTATAACGCAAGCTCTCACGTTCTCCGCTTAATTTTACTTTCGTAATACGCAGTATCTCTCTCTCTCTCTGTCTCTCTCTCTCTCTCTCTCTCTCTCTCTCTCTCTCTCTCTCTCTCTCTCTCTCTTTCTTTATCTGTAGCTGACAGGTAACAAAGGTGGTTCATTACGCAATCTCTCTCTCTCTCTTTCTCTTATCCTGCTAAATCAGAGGCCATGCATTTTATGTATATTATCTACTGAGTTACATTCCCCCAACCCCCAACCAATTGCAGATTGGCTGTAATCTATTTTGTGAGCAGCTGAGTCTCTCTCTCTCTCTCTCTCTCTCTCTCTCTCTCTCTCTCTCTCTCTCTCTCTCTCTCTCTCTCTCTCTCTGTTGCGTTTCTTTCAAGGAAAAATTCCATAGATTTCTCAACCATACGGAAAGTACTCTCCCTCTCTCTGTTTTCAAGGAAAGAATTCATATTTTCTTTTCAAGGAAAAAATTTATATTTCTCTAAGGAAATTGACAACTCTCTCTCTCTCTCTCTCTCTCTCTCTCTCTCTCTCTCTCTCTCTCTCTCTCTCTCTTGGTGGTCCTTTTCAAGAAAAACGTCCATAGATTCTCTGGCAACATGGACAGCATTTGGCTCTCTCTCTCTCTCTCTCTCTCTCTCTCTCCATAAAGCTGATATCCCACCCACCAATGGGTGGTAAAGGGGACGCCTACGCATGGCAGGTGTATATACAAGCAAGCGACCCCCCCTTTTTCCTTCCATCCTCCCTCACCTTTCTCTCTCTCTCTCTCTCTCTCTCTCTCTCTCTCTCTCTCCCTCTCTCTCTCACCTTCCTTCCGCAGAGGATGCTCGCTTTCAGACCTCGAGAGATTACCTGTAATCGGATTTTGTCTCGCTTCAACTTTGATGTTGTGTAGTTGACCGGTTGCCAGCGGAAGGTAATGATGGAGAGCGTAGGCGAAATCCTCGGAGCCAAAGTTTGGACGTCTGTGCCGCGGAAAGGAGAGAGAGAGAGAGAGAGAGAGAGAGAGAGAGAGAGAGAGAGAGAGAGGAAGGAGGCCTTTTTTTTTACATTGATGACAATCGAAAATATCTGAAAAATATCTAGAATGTAGTCAAATATATTGGCTACATGAGAGAGAGAGAGAGAGAGGTTTATTTCGTTAGAGATTCTGTATATAGTTTTTCCTTGAAAACAACCACATGCACAACACACAAACACACACACACACAGAGGGGGGAGGGTGTAGGTCCATTTTGTTACCAAATCTATGGACTTTTTCATTGCTGAGAGAGAGAGAGAGGATTCTCCGATACCTGTTCGAATTTGGGATTTTTGCTATGGAACATATTTCGATATATATATATATATATATATATATATATATATATATATATATATATATATATATATATATATATATATATATATATATATATATATATATATATATATATATATATATATATATATATATATATATATATATATATATATATATATATATATATATATATATATATATATGAGTATTTTCTATTTTAAAAGATTAACACCAGCTTCTGTCTTGAAATAGATCCAGTTGGCAGGCTGTTTGAGTTAATTGGCATCGAACTTCTGACGTTTAGCCCTCTCTCTCTCTCTCTCTGTTATCCCGTTAAATTAGAGGCTATGCCTTTTATGTATATTATCTACTGAGTTACATTCCACCCCAAAACAAATTGCTGTCTGTCTGTCTGTCTGTCTGTCTGTCTGTTCCTTTAAAAGGTTAAAGTCCATAGCTTCCTAACAAAAGATCATCTCTCTCTCTCTCTCTCTCTCTCTCTCTCTCTCTCTCTCTCTCTCTCTCTCTCTCTCTCTCTCTCTCTCTCTCTCTTTTCGAGAAAGATAAGTATATCTTAGTTTAACCAGACCACTGAGCTGATTAACAGCTCTCCTAGGGCTGGCGCGAAGGATTAGATTTATTTTTACCTGGCTAAGAACCAACTGGGTACCTAGCAACGGGACCTACAGCTTATTGTGGAATCCGAACCACATTATGACGAGAAATGAATTTCTATCACCAGAAATAAATTCCTCTAATTCTTCATTGGCCGCTCGGAGAGTCGAACGCTGGGCCAACAGCGTTCAAGCCCAAAGCTCCACCCACCCCTCCAATGAACTTTTCTTTTCGAAAAAAAATCCATAATTCTCTAACCATGTGAAGAGCATTCTCTCTCTCTCTCTCTCTCTCTCTCTCTCTCTCTCTCTCTCTCTCTCTCTCTCTCTCTCTCTCTCTCTTTGTTCCTCTGTCTATCTGCTTTCAAATCAACAGACTGTTTACGTAAAACAATTCCTTATGGTCAACAGCTTAGTTGCAAGGCAATACAGATAAGCTCCAATCAGTGCCAACAATAGCAGTCAATAGAGAACATATGTTTGCAGAGCCATGGACACCCGCACTCTCCGAGGTTAATTAATACTATCTTTCATTTTCTATAAATATAATAATTTGTTAATTTAACTTTTCCTTCTTAATTAGTGATCTCTTCTTCCTGTTACTTCTTTCTAATGACCACCATAATATTCTTTGGGAGCTTGAATTTCAAGCCAATAGCCCCTCTGGTGGGCTTGTTTCATATGAACAGGGTTCATCTTCTGAATAATATAATAATAATAATAATAATAATAATAATAATAATAATAATAATAATAATAATAATAATAATAATAATATTATTATTATTATTATTATTATTATTATTATTATTATTATTATTTTAATAATAATAATAATAATAATAATAATAATAATAATAATAATATGCAGCCTTTTTACATAGCATGAAGCTCCTTGAAAGCCTACATATTTAAAACAGTCAACTGCTTTTCATAAGCACATATAATAAGATTTTCAACGCTCTCTATAAAAATATATATATTTATAATTTTCATGGAGTTAATCAAAAAATATTTTCTCCGATTTGAAAGGTTTGAAAGGTGTAACAGATGGAAAGTCAGTTGAAAGAAAGAGAATATGAACGGAGGTACAGTAAAAGGAATGAATGGGGTTGTAGCTAGGGGCCGAAGGGACGCTGCTAAGACCCTTGAGTAATGCCTACAGTGCAAAGCATGAGGTGCACTGACGGCACTACCCCACCTACGGCGTCACCAGGGTTATTTGCTGACTAAATGAATCTTGTTTCGTTGTTCCTGAAATTGCCATTTTCAGAAACAGAATAATAAGTGAATAACTTAAACCTTATATACCTCACTTTGTTCACATACAGGATTCAAATATCCTGCCATTCGTGTTACTTATAGATAAGAAATTATTTGGTAGTGATTTCAAATTGTTGAAATTTGTACATATTTAGCCTTTTATGAAATATCGAATGCCTCAAAAAAAAAATATTTGATAGCGATTTCATATTGTTGAAATTTGTATTTAGCTTTCTATGAAATATAGAATCCCCCCCCCAAAAAAAAAATATATAATTTGATAGTGATTTCAAGTTGTTGAAATTTGTATTTAGCCTTTTATGAAATACCGAATGCCTCATAAAAAAATTATTTGATAGTGAATTCAAATTTTTGAAATTTGTATTTAGCCTTTTATGAAGTATCGAATTCCTCAAAAAAAAAATTATTTGATAGTGATTTCAAATTGTTGAAATTTGTATTTAGCCTTTTATGAAATATCGAATTCTTAAAAAAAAAAAAAAAACTTGTAAAGAGAGAAATGCTTTTACATGTCGATAAATATTCTAATAAAAAAAATTCTAATGAGAGAAATTTTTTTCGATGTCGATAAATATCCACATTTCTCTAAACAAACAACAAAATATTAATGACCCGAAAGAAGTCACGGGATGAACGTTTAAAAAAATAATAATTTTGCTCGAGAAAAGAGTGAATGAAAGCTACACATAACCAAAATAATGTCTGTTCATGAGAATGATATTATCATCATATACATCATTCGATTTTGGAATTAAAGTCTCTTCCTGGAAAGAGCATGAAGTTCACATACTGCACACACACACACACACACACACACATATATATATATATATATATATATATATATATATATATATATATATATATATATATATATATATATATATATATATATATATATATATATATATATATATATATATATATATATATATATATTATATATATATATATATATATATATATATATATATATATATATATATATACTGTATGTATATCTATATGTATATGTTTATATATATTTATATATATATATTTATATAACATATACATATATATAATATTTATATATATATATATATATATATATATATATATATATATATATATATATATATATATATATATATATATATATATATGTATATATATATATATATATATATATATATATATATATATATATATTTATATAAAATATAAAAAAATATTTTCAGTCTGTTCATGAGAATATATTATCATCATATATCATTCGATTTCGGAATCATATTCTCTTCCTGGAAAGAGCGTGAAGTTCACATGTGGTATATATATATATATATATATATATATATATATATATATATATATATATATATATATATATATATATATATATATTACAGGCTTTATCTCAAAATGCATGGCGTAATATAAAAGAGCTTCCATTAGAGATTAAGCAGCATGTGAAAATAATTCCCCTCATTGGGGAATTATCAGTTATTTTCTAATTATGAAAAATTTATGATTACAACAAGGACATCAGTGAAAATGATAGAGAGGATAGTGAGAATAACGGTTTAGCTATGATTCTGTTGCAGAAGCCACATTTCGTAACTCTATTGGAATATTAATCACAGAGAGCTATTTTGATGATTGTGCAGTGTTACAGTGTTTTGGTATTCCATTTTTATTAGCAAAAGAAAATAATGCTATATCTCTCACGTCCTCACGTTTAGGAACACGACGATTGTATATACACTCCTTTACAAGATAAATATACAGCTATGTTTAGTTTTCTGTAAAAGAAAACTACTGAGATGGCTTTGCCCGTCCGTGCGCACTTTTTCTGTCCGCATTTTTTCCGTCCACCCTCAGATCTTAAAAACCACTAAGGCTTGAGGGCTGCAAATTGGTATGTTGATCATCCACCCTCCAATCATCAAACATACCAAATTGCAGCCATCTAGCCTCAGTAGTTTTCATTTTATTTAAGGTTAAAATTAACCATGATTGTGCGTCTGTAAACATTATAGGACAGCCAATCACCAGGCCGTGGCTGAAAGTTTCGTGGGCCGCGGCTCATACAGCATTATACGCTGTACAGAAAACTCGATTGCGGCAAAGAAACTTCGGCGCATCTTTTACAAGTTTTTTCTCTGAAATATCTGAGTAAACTTTCCTCGTGTCACAGGAATTTCATAAACTTTACTTTATATTATTATTATTATTATTATTATTATTATTATTATTATTATTATTATTATTATTATTATTATTCAGAAGGTGAACCCTATTCATATGGAACAAGCCTACAGCGGCCATTAACTCGAACTTCAAGCTGGCAAAGAATATGGTGTTCATTTGAATGAAGTAACAGAAAGAAGAGATAATTATCAGAAATGAAAACAAAATATATTATCAAATAAATAAGTAAATAGATATAAATATGAAAAATAGCGGCAACATATTACTGTAAATATCAAATCATACGAATTAGCTCTCACGTAAGCGACCATATCAATTTCTTTCACTGCATAGCATGTATACGTGCACAAGCCAGTATGTTGAAGCGTTGGTGCGTGACCACGGAATGTTTGTGTGGTTGTGGGATTACGGGAAAATGCATCGGTGATCGAGAGAATCTATCGGGAATAAAAAGACGCCAGTGGGCGAACTGCATATTGTATCGAATGACGATAAAGCAAGATGAAAACTTTCAGTATTTTAAATTTAAGTGCCTAGTTATATTAGATTTTTAAAAGTAAAATATCCTGTTATGAACGTGCTTCTGTGATTTTGATGTTTTAAAAAATAATAATAACTAAAAAATAATAATAGCCTATAATAATTAAGGAGCTTTTTAATTTTCTACGACAATTACTAAACTTTATCACGTCGCAGACTATATTGATTACACCAAAGACATCACGTCACAGACTGTACTGATTACACCAAAGGCATCACTTCACAGAATGTATTGATTACACCAAAGTCATCACCTCACAGAATGTGCTGATTACACCAAAGGCATCACTTCACAGAATGTATTGATTACACCAAAGTCATCACCTCACAGAATGTGCTGATTACACAGAATGAATGTATTGATTACACCAAAGTCATCACCTCACAGAACTGATTACACCAAAGGCATCACTTCACAGAATGTATTGATTTCATCACCTCACAGAATGTGCTGATTCACCAAAGGCATCACTTCACAGAATGTATTGATTACACCAAAGTCATCACCTCACAGAATGTGCTGATTACACCAAAGGCATCACGTCACAGACTGTATTGATTACACCAAAGGCATCGAGTCACAGACTGTATTGATTACACCAAAGGCATCAAGTCACAGACTGTATTGATTACACCAAAGGCATCAAGTCACAGACTGTATTGATTACACCAAAGGGCATTGCAATAAAACAGCTATGTGAAATATGCAATGAAATTCCTTTAGGATTTTGCCCTGTTCATTTGAGGCGGTCAGTTCTGATAAACATTTCAGCTAAATGCAGATGTAATCTTCATTGAACGTCACTAACCGCAAGCCATAACATACGCCGAAATCTACCATGTCAAATTTTATATTTTTACCAAGAGTTAGGACGTAGGCTGTCAATACTTGTTGCTCGTACAGAAATCATAGAAATTAGGTTGGTATAAAAAATGCATTGCCTCACATCTTCCCCATTTTGGGAAACTGGAAAACCCCTAACAGCCATGGATTAGTTAGTAAATAAAAAATTAAACATTTAGAATCTGCTGGTCACTTTTTACCAGATGCGTATTTAATTTCAACAACGACATTGCCCTTTCAAATTTCCGGTATCTTCACACTTTTTCCGTGGCCAGGTAACTACTTTACCTCGTTCTGATACCCCTGATAGGAGTTCGAAACTCGCCCGGGCATCAGAATATCTTCATTTCCATCTCCACTTGGATCTATCTAGGCTCAGTAGTGACAAGCGTCTCCTAATCTAGGCTCAGTAGTGACAAGCGTCTCCTAATCTAGGCTCAGTAGTGACAAGCGTCTCCTAATCTAGGCTCAGTAGTGACAAGCGTCTCCTAATCTAGGCTCAGTAGGGACAAGCGTCTCCTAATCTAGGCTCAGTAGTGACAAGTGTCTCCTAATCTAGGCTCAGTAGTGACAAGCGTCTCCTAATCTAGGCTCAGTAGTGACAAGCGTCTCCTAATCTAGGCTCAGTAGTGACAAGCGTCTCCTAATCTAAGGTAAGTAGTGACAAGCGTCTCCTAATCTAGGCTCAGTAGTGACAAGCGTCTCCTAATCTAGGCTCAGTAGTGACAAACGTTTCCTAAATGTGAAGAAATAACCGTGGTTATTAAAACGACAAAAAAAAGTATGTATTTACTAAATTCATCTTCCAGACATTTGAATTTTTTTAAAACTCACATTACACTTAATTTAAATTTAATAAAGAAAAGAGCGCAATCTGCCTAACAGGTTGTTCTTTTAATGCAATTCTCAGTTCAAAAGGAGAAGACTTTAATCCCCACCAATTATAAAAGATAAAAATAGATGTTCATCTCAACTCATTGAAGCTAGAGATAATAAATTAAGATCTTTGAAGTTATTTATAGTGTATGAAAATTACATGTCGTATATATGAAAAGGTGCGAGTAGTGATATCATTAGCTTAATTACCCAATTACCTGTCCTTTGCTAATCCCTTCAGGCATATGAATAGATCCCTTAAGGCCTATGAAGAGAATGTCAGTGAAAATTTATATTAATCAGTTTTTCAGACCTTTCTACAATATTCGCCAGATCTGATGATATGTCAAATGTGTCGGTTTTTGTAAAGTGGAAATTTAATTTAGATTGTGCATATTCCTATTTAAGTGAGATTTAATTCATAAAAACAAACGTGTAATTCCAAGTTAATTACAGGACAGGATATGCCTTTCAATATACTTCAGTAAAAATACATATAATCTCTTCAAGTTCTATATATATTATATATTACATTCATCGTTAGACAATAAGAATGTCGAGATAATTAGCCTAATTTATGCTCAGGAATTAAACTAAATTTCGTATGTACAAAATAGAATATATATATTAGTATTGGTCCTTATTTTTCCAAAAATAGAACATAATGAATTGAATATTTTACCAATAAAGATGGCCACCCATAATAATTTGAAACACGACATTTGACATCTGAAAAAGAAAGCTACCTGGTTTTTATGAGAACAGCATTTTCTAAAAGATGATTGTGCTAGCCAGGATGACCATATGGACATACCTTTAATTATAAGGCAAATTTTTGACATATGCCAAAAGGTGCTTGATCTTCACAAACAAATAAAAAATGAGCCGAAGTTTCTAAGGCTCAATTGAGTTTTCTGTACAGCCGCTGCAGCGTATCATCAAGGCCACCGAAAATAGATTTATCTTTCTGTGGTCTCGTTAAAATGCTGTATGAGCCGCGACCCATGAAACTTTAACCCAACTCTATGGTGGCCTATCCTATATCGTTGACAGAAGCATGATTATGGCTAACTTTAACCTTAAATAAAATAAAAACTATTGAGCTAGAGGGCTGCAATTTGGTATGTTTGATGATTGGAGGGTGGATGATCAACATACCAATTTACAGCCCTCTAGCCTCAGCAGTTTTTGAGATCTGAGGGCGGACAGAAAAAAGTGCGGACAGAATAAAATGCAGACGGACAGACAAAGCAGGCACAGTAGTTTTATTTTACAGAAAACAAAAAAAAACGCATGAAAATAACGTACCCCATAATCCTCAGATAATAGCCGATATAAAATACACGGAAAAATACACGGAACGTTGGGCCCTTGAAGACTGAAGAGCCTAATTTTACCACCAGACTCCCTAATGCCCAAATTAGGAGGCGATATGTTGAGCGGTGGAGAGACCCACCACAGGTGTTCCGAAGTACGCCTTCTGACGGGATGACCAACAATTAGTCTTGAAACGACGTGAATATCATTTGGGGTCTTATACCACGTCGAGAAAGTCTCTCTCTTTTTCTGTTACTTCATCTTAGTGATGATTTTAAGTAGGCAGGAAAATGGCAATGTTAATGAAATGCATGAGTCGACGTACAGATCAAACAGGATCACAGGCTAGAACTGAAGATGATAATGTATTGAGATCCAAAAGGCAATTGCATTTGTTTGGGTAATGTAATGTAATATTATGTATATATATAGTATATATATATATATATATATATATATATATATATATATATATATATATATATATATATATATATATATATATACAATATATATAAATAGATATATATATTATAATGTAATATATATATATATATATATATATAGTATATATATATATATATATATATATATATATATATATATATATATATATATATATATATATATATATATATATAATATATATAAATATATATATATATATATATATATATATATATATATATATATATATATATATATATATATATATATATATATATAAATATATATATATATATATATATATATATATATATATATATATATATATATATATATATATATATATATATATATATATATATATATATATATATATATATATATATATTATTATTTATAGTTTTACGGCCCTATTATATGAAGCCAAAAATTAACCTCAAAGACAGTCGTTATTAGGTAGTTAAGGTAATTAATAACAAGAATATTTGAGATGAATTTGATTTTATATAGCGGTTCTTCCAAATATTCGGACGCTAGGCATAAAAGCATCGAGACTTAAAATTGTGTTGCTTACCTAACCTAGGTATTTACTGGAATAACGGGTTGAAGCTAACAATATAATAATTTAGCTTAATCTAGATACAAGCGATTACCTTCAATGGTGGCCGGAGAATGAAACAAAGAAAATTTTGAAATACAGAAAAGATGTTAAAAGAATACATGATTCCATTTAAATAGGACGACAGTATTTCAACGTGATAAAGTTGTGTAGTGTTTCTTGTAAACTAATAAAATAATAGACAAACATAAACGTCTGCTCGAGAAAGAGTTTTCTCTCTCGTTCCCTGACCGGCCCAGGTGAGTCACGTCCACGTTCTGGTTCATAAGATGCACCTATTTTTAAGGCAGGTAGGGTGAAAGGCCTAAATTACCTACCCCGTTCTCCAACGGGCGTTAAGGTTGTATGCTATTGGACAACATCTTTTTTTTCAGGCTCTTTCCAGCAGTAATATTTATAAAAATTTTATTGTCCATTATTATTTATTATTGTTATATATACATACATATATACATATATATATATATATATATATATATATATATATATATATATATATATATATATATATATATATATATATTATGATTCCATTTAAATACACAGTATTTCAACCTCGTAAACTATACATAAAGAATAAAGAGTCTCGCCATGAACCGCATTCATAAGATGCGTCAGGTAGAACACACGGTTGATCATTCTTTTATCCCATTGTTATTTTTATTGTTAGTCATTCAAGTCTATAAAAATTACAGAAACATAGATAGCGAGTATTATTGTGAACTTGGTAATGAAATAAAAAAAAAAACTTAGGACGATTCAGATGTTATTCATCAACTCATCTAAAATAAAAATAATTTTTTAAAAATAGATATGAAATGGAAAAACGCACACTGAAAAATCTGAAGCAAAAACTTTTACCAAAACACGAACTGGAAAAAGTGAGAGAAGTGTTTCTATACAGAAAAAAACATGCTATTTGGAAATGAAAGGAATAAATACCATATTGTTATTTTTCGTTAGGTAACTGAAAACCTTAGGCAAAGATCCAGATATTGTTTTTCACCTTATTTGAAACAACATGAAAAATTTTAGCAAATATATAAAATGGAAAAAAGGACATTGAAAAATCTGAAGCAAAAACTTTCACCAAAACAGAAAATGGAGAAAAAAGCGACAGAATTGTTTCCATACAGAAAAAAAACACAACCATTAGGAAAGAGAAACGTATGAAAGGGGAGGAGATAAAAGCTCTTAAAAAAAAAAAAACTCTCTAAATCAAATCCACAGAATCAAAGACGCCCCCCACCTTCTCACCTACCAATCCTACCCCTACCCACCCAAAATAAAAAAAAAAGACAAAAAAAGGGGGATCTCAATGGCCAGATGAAATACTAATGGGTTTGGGATGAAAAGTCGCCGGGGGAGAAATACGGGTTTCAGAAAAATACATTAATAAGGATGAATTGAGGACTCAATGCTATACATTACTGTTTTGAAAAAGGGAAAATGTGGCCTTTAGTCAAACATCGGTCTTCGTGCAGCAAAGTATTGCACAAACACACACACACAATATATATATATATATATATATATATATATATATATATATATATATATATATATATATATATATATATATATATATATATATATATATATATATATATATATATAATTTATAATTGTGTATGTATATATATAATCTGCTTTTTTTAGCAGGAGATACACGGCCCCAAGGAAATAAAAGATATTGATCACTGACACATCCGTACTAAATTTTTTTTTTTTAATTTACCAATATACCTTTTCTTGAATTTTGAAGGAATTCGTTCTAAAGGACGAGGAAAAGCCACGACTGAATCACGGACCATGCAAATGCAAACCTTAAAAAATTCGAAGAAAAAATAGTTTATGACACAAACATACCATACCCATTATTATAATCTTACTTTAAACACAGTAATCGAGTACGATAATAATAATAATAATAATAATAATAATAATAATAATAATAATAATAAATATAAGTAGTTTCATTTTTGACAATAAAACTCCTGAATTAGCAGGGAATGTAAATAGTTTTCTCTCTTTCTCTCTCTCTCTCTCTCTCTCTCAGGGCATCTCTCTCTCTCTCTCTCTCTCTCTCTCTCTCTCAAATCTTATTTCAAACACAGTAAACGAGTGTAAAAACCGCCTATTATAAGAGTGGGATTCATCTTGACAGAAAAAAACTCCTGAGATGAGCAAGAGATTTGAATAAATCTCTCCTTCCTTCGGCCTGCCTGTCTCCCCGGCCCCTCCTCTCTCTCTCTCTCTCTCTCTCTCTCTCTCTCTCTCTCTCACCTATTTCCGATGAAGAAAAGAACCTGTCTTTTCGCTCAATTATTCTTATATTTATGTCCTGGGACACGTTACTCTATCCTAGCGATCTTTCCTTTCCAACAAAGAGGTTGGTCTGAATTGAATTCATACATTTCTGCTCTTGCATTTTTGGGCAAGTTTTTGCCTCGTCAGTCCGTCTGCCTGCTTGCTTGATTTCTCTCTGCCCAAAAGACATTCCTTAAAAAAAATAAAAAATAGGTGATGAATTCCAATTATAACTTTGTGGGATGTGAAGGCTTCGGACAAACAAAGAAGTGATTAGATTTTGAAATGCGTTCACAATCTCGTGAAAAACAGTTTGTGTGATAAAAATTCACAGTTATATAGTAAACTGCATTGGGAATAGGAACAGGAATATTTAGGACAAAGACCAAGTGCTGGGACCTATGAGGGCATTAAGCGCCGAAAGGGAAATTGACAGCAAGAAGGCTTGAAAGGTGTAACAGGAAGAAAACCTCGCACTTGTACAATGAAACAGTTGTGAATAGAGGTACAGTAAAAGGAATGAAAGAGGTTGCAGCTACGGGGCCGAATGGACGCTGCAAAGAACTTTAAGTAGTGCCTACAGTGCACCACGTGAGGTTTACTGACGGCGCTAACCCCCTACGGAGAGTAAACTGTATTACCATTGTAAAAAAAAAAAAGCAAAGACTTTCAAACACCTGAATGGTGTTCCTCATCAGTACTGACGTTAAAATATCTATTTTTTTAATGAAAATTTTGATATGAGGAAGTTATGTGAATTTCCAAAAAAAAAATCAAACGCCTTTGTATTAGTTCTTCTTTATGTTTGGCATGAGGTTGTCAGTCTTTCAAATCGCAGAAAATTCTCGTGAAAGTCGTTATAATTGTGAGTTCTCTAATTTGTGTTTCATCTATGGCAGTACCTTAACACATGAAAACTTTTTTGTATTCTTGTAATTTTCTTAATATGCTTAAGCTGGATTATTTATTTACTTAAGTTTTATTTATTTCTTATTTGTCAATTAATCAATTTATTTACTTGTGAGAGAGAGAAAGAGAGAGAGACAGACAGACAACGAGTCAGAATCCTAAGAAGAACATTAAAGGAAGAGAGACAGGCAAACAGAGAGAGAGAGAGAGAGGGAGAGAGAGAGAGAGAGAGAGAGAGAGAGAACAACGAGTCAGACTCCTAAGAAGAAAATTAAAGGAAAAGACACACACACAGAATGAAGGTTATGAAAGGAAGTAAAATTGCCTGCGTCCAGTGAAAACAAGTGACGTCAGGGCTGCTTTGTGCTGAAAGACAGGGCGAAGATGATGAAGGATAATCGCGAAGGCGGGTCGTTTTTGAATACATAAACGAAATGTATAAAAAAACACCTTAATTAACGTAAGGTATTTTCCTGAATTACAAAAAAAGACGAAGAAGAAAACCTGGAGAGCAAGGGGTTATACTTTCTACTTAGCACAAGTTTCCTTAACGGAGCAATTCCTGGAAACAATTCGTACATTCTCTCTCGCAATAAGTTCAGTCGAGGATGAAAATTTCTCTGCAATACCGCAATGGTTTGGGACCATTTCCAAATTAGCAATATATCCAGGGAAAGTTTTATATTTCTCAAGTACAAAAAAATATGCGCACATAATCGAAGGTTTAGAGAGACAATGAGTTCAAGAGTTAATTGAGTTTGTTTTTTTACAGTTAATTTTATAAAGTGGGAAAAACAATGACCTTAGAAGTTATTCCATTCCAGTAAACGTTAATGTTCCCAGTGGAATGAAGGTCCAAGATTCGAAAAATATTAATAAATAATAATAAATACTAATAAATATATGCTACCAAAGACATACAATTCGTTTTTTTACAATATAATTTAAGAGAATAAAAAGAGAATTTAATATTGACAGGTAACTTTAATTTGATGTCAAGTAAAGTGTTATTTATATAGCAAAATCGGATAAAGGGCAATACTCTGATTATTATTATTATTATTATTATTATTATTATTATTATTATTATTATTATCATGAATGTTTTTACTATTATTTGTAATAATAATAATAATAATAATAATAATAATAATAATAATTGTTGTTATTATTTTTATTATTATTATTATTATTATTATTATTATTATTATTATTATTATTATTATTATTATTATTATCATTATTATTATTATTATTATCTATACCTATTCACCTGCTTAACAAACACCCGTAAAAAGAAATACATGAGAGAACATTACTGTAAGCGATGTTCATAAAGAGCGTGTGGAAACAAAAGGAAGCATCATATAATTGCGATATGAAAATAAAGGAAATTATTTTCATGTTTTTATGATCATGCAAGACCGTTAAGTTGACAATGTTTAGAGATAAATTATTTTCTATAGATTAACATAACGGAATACAATTCTTATATTCCATTGAACACACACAGAGACTAAATAAATTTTTGCATAAATATCTTGCATAGATTTACTTGGTATAATATAACTCTATATTCCATTACACACACACACACAGAGAGAGAGAGAGAGAGAACTATATTAATTTTCTGCATAAACGTCTTGCATAGATTTACTCGGTATAATGTAACTCCTATATTCCATCAGAGAGAGAGAGAGAGAGAGCTATATATATTTTTTGCATAAATATCTTGCGTAAATTTACTTGGTATAATGTAACTCCTATTTTCCATAACAGAGAGAGAGAGAGAGAGAGAGAGAGAGAGAGAGAGAGAGAGAGAGAGAGAGAGAGAGAGAGAGCTATATAAATCCTTTGCATAAATAGCTTGCATAGATTTACTTGGTATGATATAAACATTCCATTACAGAGAGAGAGAGAGAGAGAGAGAGAGAGAGAGAGAGAGAGAGAAGTATGAAAAAAAGATAATTATCAGTCACCTTTTACGTGAACCACCTGACATTTCACCAGCTCCTCACATCAAGGTGACTTTTATGACAAGACCGCATTTTTGGTCCTCGTTCGGGTGAAAGCCGGTTAGGGGCTTAGCCCCAAGGACCAGGGACTACCGTCAATCCCTCTAAACCCAGATTGGCTAATGCAGAAGAAAGAGAAATGTTTAAAATAAAATAAGATTGCAGAATAACTCCTGGTGTTCTGTCTCTGAAATATGCCAAAAGTTTGTCGTGTTGAATCTAATCTGTATTCTTTGAAATGTTTACAAATTTATGTTTATTTAAAATATAATAAAAATGCAGGAAAACTTCCAGTGTTTTGTCTCTGACATTCTGCTTTTCTTTGTCATATCTACCATTAGAAATGCCCTTAATACTGTCATATTTAATCTAAAGTCTATCGTACAAAAAAAAGAAATAATAATAATAACAAAATAAAATAAAATTGCAGAAAAACTTCCCGTGTTTTGTCTCTGATATTCAACCTTTGTTTTTCACATGTACTCTAAAATCAGTCATGCAAAAAAAGAAAAATTTGTTAAATAAAATGAAATTGCAGAAAAACTTCCAGCGTTTTTTCTCTGAAATTTGCCTTTTGAATGTCATATTAAATTTAAGGTTTTTCATGCAAAAAATATATATAAAAATAAATGGAATTGCAGAAATATTTCTAGAGTTTGTCTCAGAAATTCAACTTTTAGTTATCATATTTAATCTAAGATATACAAATAAATTATTATGCCTCTAAATGGTTACTAAATTATGTGTATCTAAAATAAATTTGTCTTTTGTGTGTCCTATTTACCATAAAATCTATCACGCTAAAAGAAAGACAACTTTTGAAAATAAAACCAAATATCAAAAAAACTTCTAGAGTTTTGTCTCTGACATTCAACTTTTGGTTGTCATGTTGAATCTATTATCTGCCAGTAAATTTCTGCTATCCTAAGCTCATACCCAAAAAAATGTTAGGTAAAATAAGAAAATAATTGCAAAAACACTAAATATATAAAATTACAGAAGAAAATTTTCATTGTTTTGTTACTTAAATCTGCCTTTTGTTGTTTCGCGTTGAATCTAAGATGTACCAGTATCTCTTCTGCCTTTTTTGACATGTTTACATATCTACGTTTATCTAACAAGGCTGTTCAAAATAAATTAATAACTGACAAGTTTTCTGATTTAGAAATATGTGTGAGAATATTTTTGCTATTGTTAATTTTATTTTTTAGCTCCTTAAAATATTAATTTTAGTTGTTTACAATATGAATAGGTAACTCCTTTTACCAGACGTTAATTTTTTTTCTTGTTTATACACCTTTGTGTTTTGTGATACTCACTCTCTGGTACATCATGCAAACTGCACTATTCAATGCAGTTTGATGAATGGAGAGAGAGAGAGAGAGAGAGAGAGAGAGAGAGAGAGAGAGAGAGAGAGAGAGAACAATGCCCTTCAGAGAGACAATGTATAATTCATATTTAGAAATTGAACCGGATCTGCAGTCCTGTTAGAAGAGAGAGAGAGAGAGAGAGAGAGAGAGAGAGAGAGAGAGAGAGAGAGAGAGAGAGAGAACAATGCCCTTCAGAAGGACAATGTATAATTCATATTTAGAAATTAAACCGGATCTGCAGTTCTTTTTAGAAATACAATGGGTATTTCATACTAAAAATCAAAATAGATCTGTAGGTCTATAAGAATGGAGAGAGAGAGAGAGAGAGAGAGAGAGAGAGAGAGAGCCTGTCCTTCGGAAAGACAATAAGCAATTTACATTCAGAAATGAAACTAGATACGTAGTTATGTTAGGAGAGAGAGACTGATGTCTAATCCCTTGAAGGAAGTCCCGAAGCACTTCTCGTGCTAAACATTATAAGAAAGATGATGGGCTTTCTACGGCCAAACTTTTTGCGACCTCATTGCGGGTCAGGGCCGTGGCACTGGGACCCACATTGGCACTAAGTGTTAGTGGTACTTACCATCCGGTAATAAAGGAGAGAAAACTCATCAGCCTTGAAAGTTAGGGCGTCAAATTGAGAATGGGAGATTTCTCTATGGCAATTACTACACTCGCGTAAGCTACTCTGAATTACTGAGGAACTATTGCATCGAAGAGATTGAAATGTCTTATCATAATTATGGAAATAAAATGTAGAATTACAGAGAAAATGGAAACTGAGTATGAAAGTTATTAACACATATATATACACATATATGTAAATATACATAAATACATAAATACACACAAACACACATATATACAAATACTCATATATATATATATATATATATATATATATATATATATATATATATATATATATATATATATATATATATATATATATTTATATATATATATATATATATATATATATATATATATATTTTATATATATATATATATATATATATATATATATATATATATATATATATATATAGCACATACACACACACATATATATATATATTTATAAAGAATATAATATTCTTTTGAAAAAACTTACAGTAGATAACAGGAAATACAAGAAGAGACACCAGTTATTAGAAAAATAGGGTAAATTGATAAATTAATAGATGAAAAATGTATTCAAGATGTCCAGATTAAGTTCATTCATCTCGTAATCCACGCATTCATTAAGTAATTCAAAAAATTCGGAAAGGAAAGTAATCGTGGTATAATCTGTCCCGTAATTCCTGAACTAATTTAAAAGTCACACGGACAAAATTTTTTGTTCCAATTTCGAAATCGCTCCATTAACTCCTTCATCAGCAACTGCAGTGCCATCAGTCTCATTATGCAAAGTGCAATATGCATTTTAATCTCGTTAAGCAGTTGCATTTACTTGTCATATTTTCCTATTTTTGTTCGAGTTACCGGCCCGGGCAACATTCCAGTATAGGAGTTTCCTTTTTCTTTTATAGATACATATAGATACATATGTGTACACTTATATGTATGTGATATATATATATATATATATATATATATATATATATATATATATATATATATATATATATATATATATATATATATATATATATATATAAATTGCAGATGCTTTTGAAACCATCTTTCAGGCCCAACAAACTTCAGCATGCACGTATGTAACTATTACACATTACAAAAGTTTTTAATATCGATGTATTTTTCGTAAGTAATTTTTAGTAAACTCTGGAATTACTTTTAATTCGAGAATCTTTTTTATTCCAAATTCACAAAAAATGTTCTTAATTACTTTACCTTTAAAAAACATACCTTGCGATTTCTTCCTTTTGGTTGTATAACATTCGATTGCCAAATTCCCTGTCAGTCCAAAAGCTTCACTTTTGCTGTATTCAAGTCTCAACTCAGTTTTTAAAAATCTATTTTTACTGTATTTTCAACTTTCCCATCCTAATCTTACGTTTTTAAATCCTTTTTTTTTTTTTCTATTTCTTTTCACTCTCTTGCATGTTTCAAAACAGTTTTTCTTTTACTTCCAGCTGTTGTATATTTTTTTCCCAACTCTCTCTAGAGAAGTCAAAAACGAGCTTATCCATTTTTTTTATTCTAGATTTTTTCTAGATATTATTGGAACCATATACATGAAATAATCTGTTGAATAGTGGACATATGCCAAAAGCTGTCTCTTATATATCTAACATCAAATCAATTTTAAAATCTATGCCTTAAAAAAAGAGCTTTGCTAAACTCACTTCTCTTGCCTAATACGATATGAGAAACTTCAAGCATCTTACAATTCTCACTTTTCATATAATATTTCCCTTAAATAATCTGTTGAAGAATGGACACATGTCTAAATCTAAATAAATATAAATAAATTATATTAACCAGCAAATCAGTCCAAAAACCCTCATCTGAAAAAAATGATCTAATTCCACTTTTCTTCTCTAATATGATATAAGAAACTCCACACATCTTGCAATTCATATTTTTTTTTTTTTGCATAATCTTTTCCACTGAGCCCAAATGGAGCTTTCTGTTCTTCCATTGTAAGAATTCCATTACAACAAATTCTTCATGGTCCCTAGACCCTTGCCTTCAGCTGAACTTTAATTCCAGGAGGACTGTTAAGAAATGAGATGAATATTCTTCGCTGCATTGTCCCGTCTTGTATTGTTTAAGCTTGGTCTCTTGGGAGGGTTCTTTTACTGTCAAGACAACGCTATTCTCTGTTGAACATTGCATCGTTTGTCTAAGATATTCCGGAGAGAGAGAGAGAGAGAGAATCTTGTATGATTTTTGACGATTGTTTGCCTAAATGTTATAGAGAGAGAGAGAGAGAGAGAGAGAGAGAGAGAGAGAGAGAGAGAGAGAATCTGTTATAATTGTTGAAGATTGTTTGCTTAAATGTTATAAAGAGAGAGAGAGAGAGAGAGAGAGAGTCTTGTATTATTCTTTGACTACTGTTTGCCTAGATGTTATAAGGAAGGAGAGAGAGAGAGAGAGAGAGAGAATTTTGTATAATTTTTTACTATTGTTTGCCTAAATACCATAAGGAGAGAGAGAGAGAGAGAGAGAGAGAGAGAGAGAGAGAGAGAGAGACTTGTAATATTTTAGACGATCGTAGAGAGAGAGAGAGAGAGAGAGAGAGAGATTGATTCTATACGGCATCAGATTCTTCGCATTTCCCGAAGACTTGAATTAATGGATACAGTTCTCTTCCAGCGACTGGAACTGTTTTCCAGATTCTGTTATCCAGGAAGTCGTCGAATGATTCTGACCCCAGGAGACGGGAGAATTTATCAGAGAAATGTTGAAGTGAACGAGGCCTTTTCTTTTTCCAGAAACAAGTTCTGTACGAAGAAGTGAACGAGAAGGCGGTCGCTCATTGTTTTAAGAGCAATGTGTTGCGGTTCACTTTAGCTCTGTGTTATTATATATATATATATATATATATATATATATATATATATATATATATATATATATATATATATATATATATATATATATATATATATATATATATATATATATATATGAATATAAGAAGGCCCATAAAACACTATTTAAACGTTGAAACCATATATTTCGGGCACTTGCTTCTGTGCCCCTATTCACTGGTAGAATATGAACAAATGAAATGTTACAAGGGTATATATACAAAACATAAAGGTGTGGCCTTAAGTCTCCGATGGTATGAGGGTGACCGTTTCCTAAGAAGGAGGAGAATGACCAATTCCCTAGTGGTTTTTGGCCTCATTAGCGACGGATCTGGAGGTCGCGTTTCTTGGGCCATCTTCTTCAGGAGCGGTCTGAGGATTAAAGCGTCGATGTCGTCCGATTTCAAGAGATGGCTCAATGGGTAACGTCCACTGGAGTCGCTGAATAGGTTTTCGTGTCAAGGGTTCGTGTCCCAACGATTCCAATTCATTTATCACTTATATGAATTCCCCTTCGGCGACAATTCTCCAACGGAGATATCCTGAGGTAGCGTGAATTCGATATTAAGCGACATTTGTAGCTTCATGATTGTATATATATACATATATATATACATATACATACATATATATATAT
>NC_089799.1:3837205-3862205 GCF_040412425.1 Macrobrachium rosenbergii
CTCTCAGAAAGTCTAGCTGAAGCACAATAAACTACATTTGTAAATTCTGATTCTCTCTCTCTCTCTCTCTCTCTCTCTCTCTCTCTCTCTCTCTCTCTCTCTCTCTCTCAGAAAGTCTAGCTGAAGCACAATAAACTCACATTTGTAAATTCTGATTCTCTCTCTCTCAGAAAGTCGTATTGAAGCACAATATCCTCACATTTGTAAATCTAAAATTCTCTCTCTCTCTCTCTCTCTCTCTTTCTCAGTAAGTCATGCTCAAGCACAATCTCTTCTCTCTCTCTCTCTCTCTCTCTCTCTCTTTCTCAGTAAGTCATGCTCAAGCACAATATCCTCACATTTGTAAATTCTGATTCTCTCTCTGTCTCTCTCTCTGTCTCTCTCTCTCTCTCTCTCTCTCTCTCTCTCTCTCTCTCTCTCTCTCTCTATACCCTCAGATCTGTCTTAAGAAGTCATACTAAACCACAATGTCTTCATAATCGCGAATTCAGATTCTCTCTCTCTCTCTGTCATCTGTCTTAAAAAGTCATACTTAACCACAATATCTTCATATTTGTAAATTCAGACTCTCTCTCTCTCTCTCTCTCTCTCTCTCTCTCTCTCTCTCTTAGAAAGTCATACTAAACCACAATATCCTCACGTCTTTATTTTTGTTGTACAGAATCATCAGCTTTCTGTTTGGTGATAAAATGTCTTGTTTACTCGGCTGCCGGTCGTAACTGATTGATGGAAATATATCTTGTTTACTCTGTTGCTGCGAAACGAATTGATGGAAATATGTTTTGTTTACTCGCCAACGGCCGGATATACACACGCCATAAAAATACAGCTCCCCTTTTAGGTACGGGTTGCGATAACTTCCGTGATATATACCCGGGCTCCTACTTTTTTTTCTCCCCTGACACGTTCCGGCGAAAGCTTTTATTAAAGATTAAAATATTAATTAACATTCGTCTGCAAAATGCCTTGATATAAAAAGGAAAATAAACAACGCATTATATCTACGTACGTACATACACACCACTCTGAGAAAACTGAAGCTTCTACAGAGACTGCATAATTTCAGAAATCAATATTCTTTTAATCATTCTGGAAGTTTTAACTTAATTAATTCTCACGCTAACTTTAGAAACGAAGGTGATGGAAGGTAAACTTGAATGCTAATGTCAAAAGAGGTAATTGAGATGGATTACCTTCATTCATTTTTTCTTTCAACTGATCAGGTAGCCAACCATTACTGTATACATAAACAATATGGCTGTACACATACTGCAACACACCTAAAGGCTTCCAGTCTTGTTCATACCTAAAAACATGGATGATACGTATGCAAAACATGTTTAGACCTTAAACAAATGGATGTACAGGGATGATACGTATGCAAAAACATGTTAAGACCTTAAAACAAATGGATAGACAGGGATGATACGTATGCAAAACATGTTTAGACCTTAAAACAAATGGATGTACAGGGATGGTACGTGTAAGAGACCCATCCGTCGCGTCGCACCGATGGCAGTCTCTTTCGAGCAAACATGGGCGATGGCAGTCTCTTTCGAGCACACGTGTGTGTTCGTCACCCATCGGAGGGGACAAGGCAGAAACAAGACCATCTCGTTTTCTTTCTCTGAAGGAACGCAACTTCTACCATACAACATTTCCGTCTGTTTCTCCCTAACCATTGTTGTCTTGATATATTATGTACAATCACCACTACTTGCATTGCCACGCAAGCATTCTAATCATCTACTCATAATGTTCCACCGAATCTTCTGTATCAAACTGTATGTATGTTTCTGTTTGTGAAGACGCCAAACGTCTCGCCATTTCACATTTATTATGCTACTGCATTATATTCATTAATTTGTCTCAAATCTCATACACCTGGCCATGTGTAGAGTTTCCTGGCCTTTCCACTAAATATATGTTTTATCACTGTACGTTTATTGTCTCTCACATAATCGCCATCTGTTTGTCTGCCGACAAACACAGATGTTCGAAACATTACCTCTGTTTTTGCTCTCTGTGTGTAGATGCTACTTTACCGCCCGAACAGACCAATAACATCTTCGAAGATTCTGTACATTCATGCAGTAAGAAACCACCAATAAACCAGTCAACACCCGGCCGGTATGTCACTTCAATCCTGTCCTTGCATACGTATACAAATCATGTTTAGACCTCAAAACAAATCGATGAACAGGGATGATACGTATGCAAAACATGTTTAGACCTAAAAACAAGTGGATGATACGTATGCAAAACATGTTTAGATCATAAAGCAAATGGATGATATATAAGAAACGCGTTCAAGACTTAGGACAAATTGAGTAACATAGCCTCCTCCGAACGAAAAATATTTGAAAGAACCTTTATCTCTTTTTTATTTATTTATTTTTTTTTTTTTTTGCCCTTTTTCTTTGCAGCCACGAATTACAATATTGTGTATTTGGGTTCACCTATACGTGAGGGACGGCCAACGTAAAATCAGTGACTAAACTGCAGACTTCCATCAGCCTGAGAAGTTCTCGTTTTTTATGGCACTTTTATCCAATATTTTTTTCTCCCATAAGTTCCAACATTTTTGTGCAGGTTCAATCTTATTTTCGTACAAAGCAGTTCTCCTAAAAGTTAGTATACAATATATTCTACTTGGTGATTTGTAGTCTACGATTGGCTGTGTATCTTTATTCTTGAATTAAAAACCAGTGCAGAATTTTAATGCTCTTTCTCTGTTACTGAATTTCTTTTATTACCAATATATATATATATATATATATATATATATATATATATATATATATATATATATATATATATATATATATATATATATATATATATATATATATATATATATATATATATATATATATATATATATATATATATATATTGGAACAAGTGATGATCTTTCATTTATCAAAAATGTTGACAATATTTTAAAGGGATTTTCTACAAGAAAATAAGTGTCACCTTTCGTTGAAACGTAACACATACATACACACACGCATACAGAGAGAGAGAGAGAGAGAGAGAAAATCTGAATTAAAAAAAAGTGAGGATAATTGCTTCATTATAGTGTCTGAAAAACATGTGAGAGAGAGAGGTAAAATCTGAATTTACAATGGTTAAATATAAATCTGAAATATAAAACATAAAAGTGGAAAATCACCTAAAAAATAAAAAATCTAAAACCTGCATGCAGACTGTTGCAAGCACACCAAAGAATTGAACCTAGTACTTTAAAGGGCACTGAATGCGATTTATAACGATCATTAACGAAGGCAAGCTTGCAACCAAGCATTTTTTGTCGTTGCAAGGACAGCTCTCGGAAGTTGCCCTTGAATGCCTTCGTGACCTGGACTGGGAATGAAAGTTTTCGATGGAGCATGGCCCAAGATCCTTTGGAAATAAAAAAAAATAAATAAAAAAAGTAAAACTTCTGATACCGTATGAAAGGCAGGTTGGAGCGATAGTTTGAAAATACAAAGAAAGGTGGAAAAAGTGTTTTAAATCTGGAAATACAAAGAACGAGAGAAAGAGACTGAATTTACTAATGTAAGGATATTGTGCTTTAATATGACTTTCCGAGATAGATAAAAGAAAAGAGAGAGAGAGAGGGAGTCTTAATTTACTAATGTGAGGATATTGTGCTCCAATATAACTATCTGAGAGAGAGAGGGAATGAATTTACTAATGTAAGGATATTGTGCTTTAATATAACTTTCCGAGATAGATAAAAAAGAGAGAGAGAGAGAGAATCTGAATTCACTAATGTGAGGATAGTATGCTCCAATATAACTTTCTGAGAGAGAGAGTTAAGTTATATTTTCTGTTTTAATAAGAGATCTCTTCTTTCTTTATTTCCATTACCTTCTGTTACTTCTTTCGAATGAGCACCTTAATATTCTTTGGAAGCTTGAATTTCAAGTCAATGGCCCCTTTGGTGGGCTGGTTCCATATGAATAGAGTTCATCTAAGTAATAATAATAATGATAATATAATAATAATAATCTTGAAAAAGCTTTAGGATAAAATATTTAACCCCCAAACGCTGCGTGGTAGAAAAGCAAACAGCCCATTTATAGATTATTAATGGGCTGGTATATAATCCTGCACTTTCCCCAAATATTCAAACCCTCGCGGGGATATTTTTGGTTTGTTTATAGTACGGCCTGTTCTTAAACCTTTGCAAGAATTCCTAAGTAAGTTACTCGATGCCCCCTCGAACGTTAGGGTAAAAAAAGTTCCATTCATCGGAATTCTAACAAATATTTACACTTTCGGTTAAGAGGAATTGATTGTCTGTAAGGTTGCGGGGTAATGCCTGCCTTTCTCTCTCTCTCTCTCTCTCTCTCTCTCTCTCTCTCTCTCTCTCTCTCTCTCTCTCTCTCTCATGGAATTACCTCTGTCTGTCTCTCTGTCTCTCTCTGATGGAATCACATCTCTCTCTCTCTCTCTCTCTCTCTCTCTCTCTCTCTCTCTCTGATGGAATCAGGCCCGAATTAGAGGAATTTATTTCTGGTGATAGAAATTCATTTCTCGCTATAATGTGGTTCGGATTCCACAAGAAGTTTAGGTCCCGTTGCTAAGTAACCAATTGGTTCTTAGCCACGTAAAATAGTCTAATCCTTCGGGCCAGCCCTAGGACAGCTGTTAATCAGCTCAGTGGTCTGGTTAAACTAAGGTATACTTAACTTTTTTTTCTGATGGAATCTCTCTCTCTCTCTCTCTCTCTCTCTCTCTCTCTCTCTCTCTCTCTCTCTGATGGAATCACATCTCTCTCTCTCTCTCTCTCTCTCTCTCTCTCTCTCTCTCTCTGATGGAATCACATTCTCTCTCTCTCTCTCTCTCTCTCTCTCTCTCTCTCTCTCTCTCTCTCAGGGAATCATGGCTCTCTCTTTTTCTCTCTCTCATGGAAATATCTCTCTCTTTCTCTCACACCCTCTCTGTTTGATGGAATCCTCTCTCTCTCTCTCTCTCTCTCTCTCTCTCTCTCTCTCTCTCTCTCTCTCTCTCTCTCTCTCTCTTCCCCCTGGCCTTCGAAGATTCGTTACCCGTGGAGCATATTATCGCTGATGCAAAAAAGTCAACACGGAGCTTCGAGAATTTTTTGGCTGGTTTTTTTTTTGGGGGGGAGGGGGCGGGTGTTGGTTGAAGCTGCAATTTGCAGTCCCGAAGCAGTTTTACACGAAGTCAAATACTCAGGACTAATTTGGAGAGCGACTGATTCTTGATGAGAATGTCAATAGAAGTAGAATTTGATTGGTACTGTCTATCTCTCAGATGTTTCTTTATTTTCTTCTCTATTTTTTAGTTTTCTGTAAAAGAAAATTATTGAACCTGCTTTGGCTATCCGTCCGCACTCTTTTCTATCCGCACTTTATTCTGTCCGCCCTCAGATCTTGAAAACTACTGAGGCTAGAGGGCTGCAAATTGGCATGTTGATCATCCACTTTCCAATCATCAAACATACCAAATTGCAGCCCTGTAGAATCAGTAGTTTTTATTTGATCTAAGGTTAAAGTTAACCATAATCGTGCATCTGGCAACGATATAGGCCATGCCAAACCGGCACGTGGTTAAAGTTTCATGGGCCGCGGCTCATACAGTATTATACGCCTTACAGAAAACTTGATTGTTCCGAAGAAACTTCGGTGCATTTTTTACTTGTTTTTATCCTTTGCTAATGAATGAATAAAAGGTTTAAGAACTCGTATTGTACTTAATATCTGAGGAATATTCTATTTTAATTCATAACTAAATATATATAAATAAAAGTGAATACAAATAAAATAATAAGTTAATAAAAATTCCTAAAAATAAAAATAAAATTAACAAACTTATAGGACAATATATAAAAATCAAAATAAATGAACGCAGACAAAGGCTCAATTTAATAAAAAAATGAATTAATAATATATAAATAAAACAAATAATTTAACAATATTTGAAAATATATAATCCTTGTAGCCTATGAAGTGACCATAGAGAAAAATATTACTTTAATTTTTGTCAAGCTGCTTTTGAGAAAATCCTTATTTAATACGTAAGGCAAAATTAATATTGACATTTGGAAATAACGTCAAACAAGTAAAACATGAGACAAAGTTTCTTCGGCGCAATCAAGTTTTCTGTGCAGCGTATAATCAAGGCCACCGAAAATAGATCTATCTTTCAATGGTCTTGGTATAATGTTGTATGAGCCGCTGCCCATGAAACCCTAACCACTGCCAGGTGGTGGCCTATCCTATATCGTTGCCAGAAGCACGATTATGGTTAACTTTAACGTTAAATAAAATCAAAACTACTGAGGCTAGAGGGCTGCAATTTGGTATGTTTGGTGATCGGAGGGTGAATGAACAACATACCAGTTTACAGCCCTCTAGCCTCAGTAGTTTGTAAGTTCTAAGGGCGGACAGAAAAAAGTGTGGACGGACAGACAAAGCCGGCATGATAGTCTCCTTTTGAGAAAACTAAAATTGAATTACCTGGTTTGGTAATCACACAAATGAATATTAATGAAGATAATTAAATAAAAAAAAAATTTTAAAGTTATGCAAAATCTTTCGTATTAGCAAATGAAATGAATAAAATTTAATTTATGTATTTTGCATTAAAGGATAACAAAGCATAATTATCCTGTATTAAATGATTTTGAAGTTCTGGAGATTTCATTCCTTGCACATTTTTAGTTCTCTGTAAAAGAAAACTATTGAGATAGCTTTATTTCTGTCCGCCCTCAGATCTTAAAAACTACAGAGGCTAAAGGGCTGCAAGTTGTTATGTTGATCATCCACCCTCAGAAGTTTTTATTTTCTTTCACTTTATTTAAGGTTAAAGTTAGCCATGATAGTGCGTCTGGCACCGCTATAGGTGCCAACAACACAAGAGGCCATCACCGGGACGTGGCTGGAAGTTTCATGGGCCGTGGCTGAGAGTTTCATGGGCCGTGGCAGGAGTTTCATACAGAATTATGTGCTGTACAGATAACTCGGTTGCGTCGAAGAAACTTCTGGGCATGTTTTGCTTTTTAGTTTTCTGAAAAGAAAACTATTGTGCCGGCTTTGTCTGTCCGTCCGGACTTTATTCTGTCCGCACTTTTTCTGTCCGCACTTTTTTTCTGTCCACACTTTTTTTGTTGTTCGCCCTCAGATCTTAAAAACTACTGAGGCTAGAGGGCTGCAAATTGGTATGTTGATCATCAACCCTCCAATCATCAAACATACCAAATTGCAGCCCTCTAGCCTCAGTAGTTTTTTTTTTTTATTTTATTTAAGGTTAAAGTTAGCCATAATCGTGCTTCTGGCAACGATATAGGACAGGCCACCACCGGCCAGTGATTAAAGTTTCGTTGGCGCGGCTCACGCAGCATTATATCGAGACCACCGAAAGATAGATCTATTTTCGGTGGCCTTGATTATACGCTATACGGGCTAAGCAGAAAACTCGATTTCGCTGAAGAAACTTCGGCGCATTTTTTCCTTGTTTTGTTTTGATTAAAAGTAAACGAACCAAACATTGTACTTCAGGGAACTTATGCATCTTTTATGTGCACTGAGCCTCGTTTACATTACTTCTACTTTTTTAACTTTTGTGCCACGTAATCTGAAGCAGATATAAACAGAGTGAAATGATTTATTCAGCAATAAAAGAGGGCGAAAAATAGTAAGGAAAAAAAGGTGAAATGAAAAGGGGAAGTAGAGGGAGAGGAAGATGAGGAGGTTGAGGCTGACATGTGAATATTACTGTTATATAACTTCCAGGCGTCTCAGACGTAACAGCAATCATAAAATCAGAATTCGAAGTTTTCTTGCCTGAAAGGCCACTCATGTACAACTTTCTTTGCCTACATATGATATGCGTCAGGCTGCTTACTTATCTGTTTATTTGATTAGAGTTTATTTATCTTTCTTCATTAATCTATCTTTTTTTCTTTTTTGTTGATGGAGCAGTGAACAGTTCTTTTCTGTAAAAGGAAACTATTGCACCGGCTTCATCTGTACGCCCTCAGATCTTAAAAACTACTGAGGCTAGAGGCCTTGTTGAACATTCACCCTTCAATCACCAAACAAATTAAATTGCAGCCCTCTACCCTCAGTAGTTTTTTATTTCATTTAAGGTTGAAGTTAGCCATTATCGTGCTTCTGGCAACGATATAGGGCAGGCCACCACCGGGCCGTAGTTAAAGCTTCATGGGTCGCGGCTCATACAGCATTATACCGAGACCATCGAAAGATAGTTCTATTTTCGGTGATCTTGATTATACGCTGTACAGAAAACTCGATTGCGCAGAAGTTTCTTCGGCGTAATTTTTACTTGTATTTTATATATTGGATATATGGCCATGAATGAAACGTGTCTGAAATATCACAGAAAACCAACTGTGCCAAAGAATCGATTATAAGTGATTCTAGTGTGAATGAAGACTCTGATAATTCAGCTTGATAAAAGACAATATATAAAGCAATCAAAAACAAGAAAGGATGATAAATCATTATGATAAAAGACAATAAAACAATAAAAAAGAAAGGCTGATAAATCATTTGATAAAAGACAAAATATTAAACAATAAAAAAGAAAGATTGATAAGTCATGATGATGATAAGCAAAATACGAAGCAATACAAAACGAGAAAGACTGATTAATCATAATGATAAAGGGCAAAATATGACACAATAAAAAAGAAAGACAGATAAATCATTATGATAAAAGGCAAAACATAAAACCATAAAAAACACAGACTGATAAATCATGATTATAAGAGGCAAAATATTAAGCAATAAAAAACAAGAAAGACTGATAAATCATTACGGTAAGAGACAAAATATAAAACAATACAAAGACTCATTAATCACTATGATAACAGGCAAAATATTAAACAATAAAAAAGAAAGACTGATAAATCATGATGATAAAAGGCAAAATGTAAAACATTAAGAAAAGAAAGACCCATAAATCATGATAAGGGGCAAAGTATAAAACAATAAAAAAAGAATGGCTGATAGATAAATCATGATGATGAAAGCAAAATACAAAGCGATAAAAAAAAGGAAAGACTGACAGATAAATCATGATGAAAAAAGGCAAAATATATATATAACACAATAAAAAACAAAGCCTAATAAATCATTATGATAAAAGACAATATACAAAACAACAAAACAAGAAATACTGATAAATCGTGATGATAAAAGACAAAATATTACAGGAAAGTCGACCGGGAAACACTTAGGCGATCAATATCAAACTCGTTTTATTTCATTTCCTTTTTATAGAAGGGACAGATAAGACCTTTCAGTGTGACTTAGGAATCCTCCAACGATTTCATCAGATGATTAAAATGCAGGGTGGAAATGCGAGGCCTGTCGCTTGAAATTCTGAACAGAAGATACAGCGGGAATCTCTCGGGGATGAAATTCACGGACGAAAGGCTTTGCAGAGAGAGAGAGAGAGAGAGAGAGAGAGAGAGAGAGAGAGAGAGAGAGAGAGAGAGAGAGAGATGGGGACGAGTGACATGAGACGAGATGATTTTTTTTTTTTTTTGCATACATTTTATCATTGTTACTTTTTATTGGAACTTAACTCCAATCAAAAATAAATCATGTGCACACTTTTAGAATAGTATTGTATTGCTGCAGCTTAGCAGCACTCGGAACCAATTTCAAATGCTGATACATCTTTATACACAGACACACACACACACACACACACACACACACACACATATATATATATATATATATATATATATATATGTGTGTGTATATATATATATATATATATATATATATATATATATATATATATATATATATATATATATATAATATATATATATATATATTATATATATATATATATATATATATATATATATATATATATATATATATATATATATATAAAATATATATATTAATATATAATAATGTGTGTGATTATATATATATATATATATATATATATATATATATATATATATATATATATATATATATATATATATATATATATATATATATATATATATATATATATTATAATATTATGTGTGTGTACAGTTACCATTTTAAAACTATATACTCATTTAACATCTGTTCAAAGCAATATCTCTTAACTGCAACATTTCTAGTTTCTATTTCAACTCTCACATATAACATTTCTATTTTAGGTGAATTCCACACCATTATTTTTACAGCTTCGTTCTCTTAATTTGTGGTTTTTATTCCTCTTTCTTGATTTCGACCTAAAATATAAAAATTTTCTTTTATTCAGAATTCCGATTC
Source organism: Macrobrachium rosenbergii (assembly GCF_040412425.1). Classification (NCBI taxonomy): domain Eukaryota; kingdom Metazoa; phylum Arthropoda; class Malacostraca; order Decapoda; family Palaemonidae; genus Macrobrachium; species Macrobrachium rosenbergii. The sequence continues at coordinate 3,847,498 of NC_089799.1, forward strand.
CCTTCAAACATTTTGCCATAACAAATTGAATCCTTCCTTTCCTTCAACTTTACTACGTCATTATATTTATCTGTCCATTATAACCGCTTATCTATTATGCAAATAAATTTCAAAGGCTAAAATACACACGTTATCAATGTTTAACCTTTGCATATACGCGGCTGCAAAACTATAAATTACGGAGGATTCTGTTTGGAAAGCTGAATCATGATGCAAAGGAGGGGTGGGGGCGATATTTAGACATCAGTATCATGTATTTATTGTCCTTTTGCACTGAGGTAGCAGAGTAATAATTATGTAGGTTACATATAGGTCAGTCATTACTCGACATCTGTATCCTGTATTTATAGACCTTTTGCCCTGAGGTAGCACAGTAATAATTATATAGGTCAGTTATTATTCGACACCAGTCTCCTGTACTTATTGCCCTTTTGCACTGAGGTAGCAGAGTCAAAATTATATAGGTCAGTCATTATTCAACACCAGTGTCCTGTACTTATTGTCATTATTCAAGCTGAATCTATAAAATGGAATATATAGCTGGTAAATACAAATATAAAAGATTTCATGTTGTGATTTTAATTCATTTTTTTTCCATACAGCCGTGACGATCTAGAAAGTTCATTATTATTGTACTGGAAAAAATATACCATAGCCCCGTAGAGAGAAACGTCGACAGTGCGCCTCACGTGATGCACTGCAGGCATTACTATAGGGGTTTTGGCCCCTAGTTCTGTCCACAATTCAGCCTTTTACTTTACCTCCATTTCCACTTCCCCCTTTCTTCAATCTTGCCGTGCAACCTCTCTAACTATTATTTCTTAGTGCAACTGTGGAATTTTCTCCCATTTCCGCCTTTAGATCCTTGTACCTGATCTCATTTATTTTATAGATCTTTTTATCTTGCTATCCAACCACTCTAACTACCTCTTTGTACTAACTGAGTTGAGTTGAGTTGATTATAGAATTTAGGCCAAAGGCCAAGCACTGGGATCTATGAGGTCAATCAATGCTGAAACGGAAATTGACAGCAAAAAGTTTGAAAGGTGTAACAGGAGGAAAACCTCAAAGCAGTTGCACTATGAATCAATTGGAAAGTTAAGATGGAAGAAAGAGAGTACGAAAGGAGGTACAGTAAAAGGAACGAAAGGGGTCGCATCTAGGGGCCGACGGTACGCTGCAAAGAACCTTAAGTAATGCCTACAGTGCACCGCATGAGGTGCGCTGACGGCACTAACTAACCCCCTCCCCTACGGGGGAATTGAAATGTTTTCTCGAATCGCCTAGAACATCCCAAAATACCATTATTCATCCCAGTCATCCCTTTCAAGCACTGACGTACAATCTTATGCATTTACGTTATGTTTACAAGCTCCTTTATATTCCTTTATACTCATACGTAAGTTTGCAAACACCCTTTCGATCAGAAGGTTTGTTGTCACGGCCTTCGGAGGGGATATAGAATGTTGTGTACAGCGAGGTGGTATGACGTCAATTTCCTCCTCTCCGTTCATAATAGGCACCTAAGCTTCTATTCACTTTCTTGGTCTAAATTTAGGATTGACGTGAAAGGGGCTGGAAAACTCCAATTCCCGGTCTAATCTTCACGGGAGTTTTACCAACGCAGTGTTGCTTCATATCTCATGCGAGGGGAAAAAATAAGACGTTGTCTTACAATTTGGCATCGACAGATAAGGCGTCAAAGAAAGCTCTTTCTTCTATTATTATTATTATTATTATTATTATTATTATTATTATTATTATTATTATTATTATTATTATTATTCAGAAGATGAAACCTATTTGTACGGAACAAGCCCACCACAGGGGCCATTGACTTGAAATTCAAGCGTCCAAAGAATATCATGGTGTTCATTAGAAAGAAGTAAGAGGAAGTAAAGAGAAATACAGAAATAAGAGATCCCACTCATTTATTAAAAAAAAATTAATAAATTAACATGGATAAAAATATACTGACGTGCAAGGAGAATATCATTAGGTGCAGCAATGCATTGCACCTTCGCTTGAATTTCCGGAGGTCCAGTTATTATTATTATTATTATTATTATTATTATTATTATTATTATTATTATTATTATTATTATTTAGTTTCTATTTGAGGGTCCACTTCCGCACTCGCGTCCTGTTTTCATCAAGGAAAGTGCGCTGGGAAGGCAAGTGACATGCGGTCAAATTCACATGTGAATTTCGCTGTGTCACAAACGACAGAATCAGTAAATAAGAAATACTGATGCGTAAAGGTTTGATCTGAGAATAATTTAGTTGATCACCTATGTAAAAAAAAATTATATATACACACACACACACACACACACACACACACACACACACACACACACACACACACACATATATATATATATATATATATATATATATATATATATATATATATATATATATATATATATATATATATATATATATATAAATCAAAACAAAGTTCTTAGATTACATCTCGACTGCATACCATCTAACCAAAAACACACACACACACACACTAACACACACACACACGAACGACCTAAATATATAAAAAAAAACTTTCAGTAACCTCCAGAAAAGAATAAAAAAAAAACTAAAAATTTTCAAAATACCAAAAAATGAAGACAAAAAACCTCCACTTCCGCTTCATGCGGTTTAACGAAGGAAGGAAAAACATAATCTTCTGGCGTCTGCTGGTAACTTATAGAAGAGGATGGCTTCTGTACCCAGCATGGAAATACCCATTTTTATAGGCCTGTAAACAGTCCGGCCAGCTGAGGATTTTGCGAATATGGTCGGCCTGATTTTTTTAAAAGACCGTTCCAGTGGTTTAGGCTTAGAGACGCATTTTGTGGCCTGGATACTACTAGGCTGTATAGGCTTAGCCAAGCTCAGCTTATTCACATATATCAAACGAATTCTCTTCCCTTCCCAAGATTTTCTGGGCGGTAAATAAAGAATATGGTAGTAGGAAATATTGGGTAAATAATGTATTAGAAAAAAATAAGATAAAGATTATGATAGTAGGAAAAATAATATAAAGAATATGATAGTAGAAAAATAAGATAAATATGATAGTAGAAAGAGTAAGATAAAGAATATGATAATATGAAAAAAATAAGATAAATATGATGGTAGTAAAAATAAAATAGAGAATATGATAGTAGGAAAAATACGATAAAGAATATGAGAATAGAAAAATAAGATAAAGAATATAATGGTAGGAAAAAATAAGACGAAGAATACGAGAGTAGAAAAAATAAGAAGAAGAAAATGGGAGTAGAAAAATCAGATAAATAATATGAGAGCAGAAAATTAAGATAAAGAATATGATAGTAAAAAAAATAAGATAACATATGTAAGAGTAGAAAACATAAGATAAAATATATGAGAGTAGAAAAAATAAGATTTAGAATGTGATAACAGAAAAAATAAGATAAAGAATATGGTAGTCGAAAAAATATTATAAAACATGGAAGAAAATATCTTGAAGACTAAGGTCTTATAAGTAATGATTTATTTATGAAGGCTAAAATGTTATATAATTAATTTATCCCTACAGGAATATTCAGTAGAATATTTTGTACTTCTATGGCGTCGATCGACAGAGAAAATAATTAAACGTGCAAAGAAACATATTTTTATGGAAAAACAAATTTTAGTTTATCCCATTTTGTATGGTGTCATACTTTGCGTGGATATTGTCTAAGTAAATTTCACACAATAAACATTTGATGTTAGAAACTATGCTTACAATTCAAGTAAACTTCATACGATAAACATTAGAAGTAAGAGAAAAAAATGCTTAAAATTCGGCTAATTATAAGAAAATAGTCGATTATTCTTTCACAGAAGAATAAAAAGAAATTGCTAAAGCCTTATTAAAATTTAAACTCGGCTAATTATACAAAAAATAATGGATTATATTTTCATAAAAATAATAAAAAACAAAGAATTAGATTCTCATGAATAACTGTGTCAAGTTTAACACTGATAAACTGAACAACTGAGTCAAGTTTAACGCTGATAAATTCTTCTTATGGACAACTGTGTCAAGTTTAACGCTGATAAATTCTTCTTATGGACAACTGTGTCAAGTTTAACGCTAATAAATTGGACAACTGTGTCAAGTTTAATGCTGATAAATTCTTCTTATGAACAACTGTGTCAAGTTTAAATCTGATAAATTCTTCTTATGGGCAACTGTGTCGAGTTTAAGGCTGATAAATTCTTCTTATGAACAATTGTGTCAAGTTTAACGCTGATAAATTCTTCTTATGAACAACTGTGACAAGTTTAACAATGATAAATTCTTATGAACAACTGTGTCAAGTTTGACGCTGATAAATTCTTGTGAACAACTGTGTCAAGTTTAACGCTGATAAATTCTTCTCATGGGCAACTGCGTCAAGTTTAAGGCTGATAAATTGAACAACTGTGTCAAATTTAACGCTGATAAACTGAACAACTGTGTCACGGTTAAATCTGATAAATTGAACAACTGTGTCGAGTTTAACGCTGATAAAATGAACAACTGCGTCAAGTTTAACACTGATAAACTGAACAACTGTGTCAAGTTTAACGCTGATAAACTAAAGAACTGTGTCAAGTTTAACGCTGATAAATTGAACAACTGTGTCAAGTTTAACGCTGATAAATTGAACAGCTGTGTCATGTTTAACACTGAGAAGTTGAGTCTTCATTTGGCTTGCAGACGCAATGTTTAAATTAAATTGAGCTAAGTCAATACAGCGTATAAATATATTATAATAAAACCAGTGTTTCTTTCAACAAACTCATTTCTGCCTGATTAAAGCATTGCCATAAAAGCATTATATGAACAGGGAATAATAGCTATTTACCTTTTGTTTACAAAATACTGCTGTCTTAGAAGTTTCTAAGTAAATTTTTGTGAAATATAAATCACGGCTACAACATACAATAATGACTTAGTGGAGTTGTATGAATGTATGCACTGGGAAGAAATAATAATAATACATAATGTGAAGTTATCCTGGAACTAATCTCTCTCTCTCTCTCTCTCTCTCTCTCTCTCTCTCTCTCTCTCTCTCTCTCTCTCTCTCTCGTCTTCTTCCTAAATGAGATTTATTCTGAAACCCTTTCTCTCTCTCTCTCTCTCTCTCTCTCTCTCTCTCTCTCTCTCTCTCTCTCTCTCCATCGTCATGCTCTTTCTAAATGAGATTTCCTTGAAAGCCTTCGTGTTCTCTCTCTCCCCATTATATTTCTTTGGAAAGCTTTTGTTTTTTTTCTTTCTCTCTCCCTGTCTCTGTCTCTTTCTCTCAAAAGGATTTTTGCTTTGTAATCCTTTGCTCTCTCTCTCTCTCTCTCTCTCTCTCTCTCTCTCTCTCTCTCTCTCTCTCTACCTGAGAATTCTTTGAAAGCCCCCTTTCTCTCTCTCTCTCTCTCTCTCTCTCTCTCTCTCTCTCTCTCTCTCTCTCTCTCTCTCTCTCACTCTGTCGTCCTCTTTCTACCTGAGCCTTCTCTCTCTCTCTCTCTCTCTCTCTCTCTCTCTCTCTCTCTCTCTCTCTCTCTCTCTCTCTCTCTGTCGTCCTCTGTCTACCTGAGAATTCTTTGAGCCCCCTTTCTCTCTCTCTCTCTCTCTCTCTCTCTCTCTCTCTCTCTCTCTCTCTCTCTCTCTCTCTCTCTCTCTGTCGTCCTCTTTCTACCTGAGATTTCTCTGAAAGCCTCTCTCTCTCTCTCTCTCTCTCTCTCTAAATGAGATTTCTTTTGTAAGCTCTTGTTTGTTTTCTCCTCTTCCCTACGAAACAATGCTGGAATTTCGGGTAGCCATTCTCTACCCAGAGCGGAGAGCAGCTGGAACAGCATTCCAGCACAATGCGCACCATTTCTGTATTTCAGCATTTCTTTGTTGCTTGCTTCTCGTTACTCATTTCTTCTTTATTCCTCTGCATAATACATCTCAAAGGCAGACAATAGTTTCACGAGGAATGAGTGATTGGTATGATACAAAGGATTTATTATTTTTTTTACTGGGTATTAGTGTTCATTAAAAGAAACTATTTTGCCCGCTTTGTCTGTCCGTCCGCACTTTTTCTGTCCACCCTCAGATCTTAAAAACTACTGAGGCTAGAGGGCTGCAAATTAGTATGTTGATCATCCACCCTCCAATCGTCAAACATACCAGATTGCAGCCCTCTAGCCTCAGTAGTTTTTATTTTACCCAAGGTTAAAGTTAGCCATAATCGCGCTTCTGGCAACGATATAGGATAGGCCACCACCAGGCCGCTATTGAAGTTTCGTGGGCCGCGGCTCATACAGCATTATGCCGAGACCACCGAAAAATGGATCTATTTTCGGTGATCTTCATTATACGCTGTAGCAGCTGTACAGGAAACTCGATTGCGCGGAAGAAACTTCGGCGCATTTTTCACTTGTTTTGGCCTGAACCTAATATTTATTTTGTAAATTACAAAGGTTTATGTAATTTTCCCTCATAAGGGTTTACTTATCCAATAACGTCTATTATCTTACATTATTTTATTGGTAGAGTCCTGCCTTTTAAACAACGTCTATCCTGCCCTTATTAGAATGCAATGGAATATAGAGTTTAGGCCAAAGGCCAAGCACCGGAACCTATGAGGTCATTCAGCGCTGGAAAGGAAATTGAGAGTAGGTAGGTTTGAAAGGTGTAACAGGAGGAAAACCTCGCAGTTGCACCTTGAAATAATTGTTAGGAGAAGGTGGATAGCAAGGTGGAAGAAAGATAAAATGAAAGGAGGTACAGTAAAAGGAATGAAAGGGGTTGCAACTCGGGGCCGAAGGGATTCTGCTAAGGACCTTTAGTAACCACTACAGTGCACCCCGTGAGGTGCACTGACGGCAATACCCCCCTACGGGAATCCTGTCCTTGCTAATCTAATACTAAGAGCACCATTATCTTACTCCTTGTTAATCTGATACTAAGAGCAGCATTATCTTAAGATAACCGAGGCCTTGTCTTCAGTGAGACAATATTATTCAATTTCATTACGATATATAATAATCCAGTGTTTTTTTTATTAATCTCGAATAATAGACTTCACCCGGAAACCGACACTCTGTGATCCATATACATGATTAAGAACCACCGTCCCCCTTCAATCGCCTCTCCACCCCCCGGCCCTAACCATCGTTCATATAATGCTTAAGGGTTTCAAGTGGTTTCTTAAGAATATATCAAGATTTAATACGTAAGGAAAGGGTCTCATTAACTCTCAATATTGCTAGAAGAATTTTGAAGTATATATAAGGTGTCCAGAAGGGGAAGGAACAGAGAATAAAGAATTCATTATAAAAGAGGAATAACAAACAAAGAGGACAAACAAGATACTGAGTCGAGTTCTTGTGTACTTTTTTTTAAAACACATGCCGCTTCATTCAGCAAAGCAGCGTATGTCCTAAATATTTGAATGTCCTAATATTTGAGTTTAAATGTTTTATTATTATTGTTATGATAGCATACATTCCAGTAGTTTACATAGAGTTAGTATGCAAAAGCACGACTCAGAATATCATACCATACTTCCTAAATTTAGTTCTCCTAACAATATCCCTTTGCATAAAAAAATGGTTCGGTAAAATTATGGTAACTAATTTGGTGATATCAAAAGCGAACATTAATCCTTAGAGATTTATTCTTCAAATTGACTACTTACTTTAGTTTTGTATCATACACTACATTAACGATTTGTTCCTCATTAGAGTGAAGCCATTAGGATGATGACAGACAAGAGCTGGACTTGTAATGAGGGGAAAAAGGACCCTTTCTTTTCCCAGTGGAAGCTCATGACGTAAGCAAGAATTTCCTCATTTCCGTCAACACTGCGTGACTTTGTACTACTGTTCTAGAGGTTAGTGAAGAAATGCGTCGTTTTGGGTATAATAGTTCACTTGCATTTCTTTATTTATGTATTAATTTTCTCATTTATTTCTCTTTTTTTGAGTAAGTGATGTTATCTTTCTGTACTTTCCATTACCTTCTGTTACTCCTTGCTAATCAACACCGTATTCTTAGGCAGCTTAAATTTCAAGTCAGTGTCCCCTGTGGGATTGTTTCACATGAACAGGGTTCATCTTCTGGATAATAATAATAATAATAATAATAATAATAATAATAATAATAATAATAATAATAATAATAATAATAATAATAAAGTCAATGGCCTCTGTGGGCTTGTTCCATATGATAAAGTTCATCTTCTGAACAACAACAACAACAACAACAACAACAACAATAATAATAATAATAATAATAATAATAATAATAATAATAATAATAATAATAATAATAATAATAGTAAAAGCACCTAGATGACGAATATAAAAGAAAATTTCAAATGCTAAATAGATTTCCAGTTCACGTGTGGCATTGCTTCATATCAAGAAATCAGATACAAAGGAAAACTCACTTTGAGAAACATTCACGACTAATTCAATGAACCTTGCCGTTTTAAATCGAAAAAAAATTATACTCCTATATTATAAATCTGTAAACAAATATTTTTTGTACAATAAATCACAGACATTAAGTGCCTTTTTCTATTCGGCTCTGCTAGACAAAGTATTACTAAAGTATGTTAATACATCATGCTGCCAATTGTAAAGATAATAATAACCACATCGTGGCTGAAAGAGAGAGAGAGAGAGAGAGAGAGGTGCAACCCGCTCAAGGATCTTGGTCACTTCTATAACGAAAAAAAGTAAAAAAAAGATAATGTTGATAATCCGTACCCGAGCAAAGGAATGATTTCTTTGTTGCTTATATTTACAATTGCTGTCGAACTTACGATTAAATCAACTTAAGTACAAGATTATTATTATCATTATTCAGAAGACGAACCCTATCCATATGGAACAAGCCCGCCAAAGGGGCCATTGACCCGAAATTCAAGCTTCCAAAGAATATGGCGTTCATTCGAAAGAAGTAACAGAAGGTATTGGGAAATACAGAAAGAGGAGACCAGTCTTAGAAAAATAGATAAATTAACAAATTAATAAATAAATGAATAAAAATGTGAGGTGAATTATTGAAATACAAGGAGAACTGAATTAGGGTAGTAAGTGCACTAGCATCTTCACTTGATCTGCTGAAGTTCCTATCACACGACATTTCCAAAACGAGAGTGTGAGTAAGAACTTCCTTTTTAAGAAGACCTGGTACTATCAACTCAATACCGTAGCAGCGTCGAAACTGTGAATCATTACACAATAATATCACATTTTTAGACAAACGCGAAGAGCTGGGGAAATCTGAGTCACAGATCCGGGACTCAGAAATATAGGTCAGGATTATGAGGTCACCTATCCCCGTTTCTGAGTCAATTGTTATATTTCAGGATCTTAAATCAATATGTTCTGTGAGTCATCGAAGCTTTAGTACAGGATGAGGCGTCGAAGAAGGAAAAATTCTATTTTCTAAGTAATTGTGCTGCTTATTAAAGGTACAGAAGCAGATGTTCACAGTTTTGATGCTTTATTGTAACAGTTATTACAGAATTTTCTGAATACATTTGAGACTTGTCTTTTTTTATGTGAAAACTGGTAACAGTGAAAGTAAGACATTTTGAAGAAATATTAAAAAAAAAAACATTCTCTCTCTCTCTCTCTCTCTCTCTCTCTCTCAAGAGTACGCCTCTCTCTTTCTCTTAAGAATGCCCCTCTCTTTCTCTCTTAAGAGCGCCTCTCTCTCTCTCTCTCTCTCTCTCTCTCTCTCTCTCTCTCTCTCTCTCTCTCTCTCTCAAGAGCACACCTTTCTCTTTCTCTCTTAGGAATGCCTCTCTCTCACACCTCTTTCTATTTTAAGAGTGCCTATCTCTTTCTCTCTTAAGAGCGCCTCTCTCTCTCTCTCTCTCTCTCTCTCTCTCTCTCTCTCTCTCTCTCTCTCTCTCTCTCTCTCTCTCAAGAGCACACCTTTCTCTTTCTCTCATAAGAATGCCTCTCTCTCAAACCTCTCGCATTCTATTTTAAGAGTGCCTTTCTCTTTCTCTCTTAAGAGCGATTCTCTCTCTCTCTCTCTCTCTCTCTCTCTCTCTCTCTCTCTCTCTCTCTCTCTCTCTCTCTCTCTTTCCCCTTTAAGAGCATACCTCTCTCTCCCCCTCTGTCTCTCTCAAGAACTCTCTCTCTCTCTCTCTTAAGAGCACACTCTCTCTCTCTCTCTCTCTCTCTCAAGAGCACGCACTAAAAGCAAACCACTCGATTCTGACTGGTGCTACACAGGGTTCACTGAACATATAATCTGTATCATCATACTGTACATTTTCATTCTGGCTGACTCCATTGTCAGTCAGACACAATGAAACGACATTCACTCTCAATGAATGCACTCTCTCATAACAAGTTTTTTTTTTTTTTTTTTTTTTTAGTATTACAAAGGGCTCTGGTTTTCGTGTGAGCATGCGCACTCAGGACTTGTTTGTCATTTGTTATCATCCTTCAGCATCAAAATATCGTATAAGATTTATTTTTTTCATTTTTGTCTCAAAGCCTTCACAACTACCTAGTTCCCAGATGGTTGAGCAACAACAATCAATAAAGGGTTTCCTTGTACTGTATTTATAGACAGACATCCACACACATGCATACACACAAACATATGCACACACAGTAGTATATATATATATATATATATATATATATATATATATATATATATATATATATATATATATATATATGTATGTATGTATGTATGTCTATATATATACATACATACTTACAAACATACATACATACATAACATATATACATACATACATACATCTACCTTTCTCTTACAGAGCATTTATCACAGTAAGCCCAGTTACAGAGTTGAGGTTATTCATTGAGGTCCTCTCTCTCTCTCTCTCTCTCTCTCTCTCTCTACACACACAAAATCACCCCACATCGCAAGTCTTATCAAAGTTGTCTCTCTCTCTCACAACCATATTTTTTATGGAAAGTGAAATATCACAGTTCGTCGACAGAAAAGCCTTCCATTATATATTTCATAATGACACCAGCCTTTATTCACTTTCTCAATATTCTGTAAAGTTCTTCCCTCCGTAAAAACACCTTTATCGTCCATTATATTGTCTAGTCGCGGAAGGTACCATGCACATTCCTTTTTCATATTTTCGGGAATTTTCTCCAATATTAGTCGCATGCATATCATTATTAATTTTGAGGGAAGAGGTTCCGAGCATAAAAAGGTCATAAGGCATTTCCCCGGAGGAGATTATGACAAGATGATCAACAATGTAAGTTCGTGAAGATAATAATAATAATAATAATAATAATAATAATAATAATAATAATAATAATAATAATAATAATAATAACTAGAGATTATCTCCATCCTTTTTCTTTTTTGTTCATTATTATTATTATTATTATTATCATTATTATTATTATTAATTTTTCTTACACGAAATTTTATTTCTCATTTTATCTCACTCGCTTTATGATATAGTGAGAAGCAATATAACGATAATAACAATAACAAATAGAGAGAATATGAGCCGAGGTACAGTAAAAGGGATAAAAGGGGTTGCAGCAAGGGGCCGATGGGACGCTGCAAAGGACCTTAATTAATGCCTACAATGAACCGCGTGATGCGCACTAGGGACACTAACCTCTTTCAGAGTCGAGACGTGCTTGACCCAACCGCCAAGAAAAAGTGGCAATATCTTCTTGCTTTCCGAAAAACTGTCTGTCAAGTACGGCTCTTTGTCTTTTGGACTTCCCGGTATATAAGACGGACTAGAACATTTTCTGTCATATGTAAGGTGGAAACACTTCAAAACACTTCACTACACTTCACTACACATACCCTGACTAGCCTGCAATCTCGTCGAGAGAACCTGAACCTCGAAATAAAAAAAAAAAAAAATACATAGATGACCCATTGACAAAGAGAAACGCCCTTGGGAGGCTAAAATTCAACCGGAGAGTAAAACGAGTTAAGCAAAAGTTTCTTCTTCTCGTTAGGAGAGACAGGAGAAGTCATGTGTGTGGGAGGAGGTTTCTCGTTTCCTCGTTCTGGGAAGCACTCGCTAAGTACAGGTAAGGTACACATCTGGGTTAAGGCAAGCAACTGGAAAAAGCGATCTTCAGCCAAGCACGACTTGAGGAGGAGAGGGACTGTTTTTTTCCTGTTCGAAATTAAGTTTTTTTTTTTTTACTTTCCACTTCATGTCGAATACTCGCCAAATAACTTCCCCAGTTTTGGTTTAGTGAAAAGAAATGCAAATTAGCTGGTCCGCTGGCGTATAGTGGTTAGTGTCGTGGGATGCCACTCAGATGTAGTGGGGGCGGATGGGTTCGCGTTTCGCCCAGGGGGATGGAAAATCACTGGCTCCGTATCAGGATCAGTTACTGCTGCAGTGTGGGGTCTGCTGCGGTGGGGAGTTGGAACCAACATTCTTTGGAAGCTTGAATTTCAACTTTTGTTATTTGGGAGATATTAAAATACTAATAATACGAGCTATCATGCCACGTAGCACCAATATACCTATATCAACTAAGAGAATAATCTTTATGATCGATACAAAAATTAAACAAGTACAAAATGCGCCCAAGTTTCTTCGGCGCAATCGAGTTTTCTGTACAGCCGCTACTGCGTATAATCAAGGCCACCGAAAATAGATCTATCTTTCGGTGGTCTCGGTATAATGCACGATCATGGCTAACTTTAACCTTAAATGAAATAAAAACTACTGAGGATAGAGGGCTGCAATTTGGTATGTTTGATGACTGGAGGGTGGATGATCAACATACCAATTTGCAGCCTGCTAGCCTCAGTAGTTTTAAAGATCTGAGGGAGAACAAAAAATGTGTGGACAGAAAAAAGTGCGGACAGACAAAACCGGCACAATAGTTTTCTTTTACAGAAACCTAAAAAAATCAGTAATTCCCCCCGCCCCCCCACATTAGCATAGGCAGCATCATAAATAATTTCGTGTCATTTTGTTACCGTCATTTAAATATAAATGAGAACATATCTAATACTTAATTTGTAATGTAAGTTTTACCTGGCAAAGCTGACATTAAACATCGTATTTCATCTTTACTTTAATTGTTGTCTTTTCATGTGACTCGTTTTTCTATCTAATTTATATCATTTATCAACGTTTATCCCTTTCATTTCTTTTAATGATTCCATTCTTCGTCATAATGTTAATTTGGTGAAAACATTCGTATACAAACAATGTAAAAGAGATAATAACTATCTATATCATTACAGGCAATATGACACTCCCAACCTAGAATAAAGATGAAGGTTAAAAGGTATTCTTCTTCATGGGTCTGGATGGTACTTTCTACGCAGTGTCTCACGAATGAACTGAAAGCTTTAATCTCTCTCTCTCTCTCTCTCTCTCTCTCTCTCTCTCTCTCTCTCTCTCTCTCTTGGATTCTCTCTCTTGGATTCTCTTGGATATCTTCTCTGTCTGTCTGTTTGTCTCTTTCTCAGATATTCTTGTCTCATTATCATCATCCTCATCATTTCTCTGTTCTCTCTCTCTCTCTCTATGACATTTTCTTCTTCTTCTTCTTCTCTCTCTCTCTCTCTCTCTCTCTCTCTCTCTCTCTCTCTCTCTCTCTCTCTTTGTGATATTCATTTCTCTCATCATCATATCTCTCTCTCTCCCCTCTCTCTCTCTCTCTCTCTCTCTCTCCCTCTCTCTCTGACTTTGATATTCTTCTCTCTCTCTTAACATCTCGGGACGAGTTGACGAAGCTTAAACTCCTCGGTCTACCGATTCCTCCCAGGAGACCGACGAGAACTCTTACAGTGATAAGCCACCCACGTCTTTAGTGTCTATTTTTTTTTCTTTTTTAAGTTATTTTTTCTCATTTTAAACTGGAACTACATTAACACTGTGTTTCATTAGCAGTGAGTCATCAGAAATAAGTGTTTTTTCTAACAAATTGCTGTATATATATATATATATATATATATATATATATATATATATATATATATATATATATATATATATATATATATATATATATATATATATATATATATATATATATATATATATATATATATTATAAATAGGTATGTAAATATATATTATATATATTATGTATATATATATATATATATATATATATATATATATATATATATATATATATATATATATATATATATATATATATATTTCAAAAGGAAAGTCACCTTCTGATTGAATAGCCCAGCAGCAGTGAGTCACCAGGAATAATTGCTTTTTCTTTATCTAATATAAATCATATATTTCAAAAGAAAGGCCTTGTACTGACTGAATAGCCCAGTAGCTGTGAGTCACCAGGAATAAGTGGTTTTTCTATTTCTAACAAATTATATATATATATATATATATATATATATATATATATATATATATATGTGTGTGTGTGTGTGTGTGTGTGTGTGTGTGTGTGTGTGTGTATTTCAAAGAAAGGCCTACTGATTTAATAGCCCAGTAGCAGTGAGTCATCAGAAATAGGTAAATTTTCTCTCTCTAACCTAAATTATATACTTCAAAAGGAAAGCCTTTTACTGATTCATGAAACAGTCACATCTAGATAGAGCTATAATAGAAAGCATGACAGATTTTCATTGAATGATATATTATTGTAAAAAAGACTCTAAAAAGCTAGACTAATCTAGCTAAATTGTATACTTCAAAATAAAAGGTATTTTACTGAGTAATAGA
>NC_089799.1:3867205-3872205 GCF_040412425.1 Macrobrachium rosenbergii
ATAATAATAATAATAATAATAATAATAATAATAATAATAATAATAATAAGCCTTCTCTGTCCATCTTATAACCTTTTCAGTACCTGTTATTCCTCGTCAGTTAATTTCTCGTCAGTAATAATAAAATAATAATAATAATAATAATAATAATAATAATAATAATAATAATAATATCCTTCTCTGTCCATCTTATAACCTTTTCAGTACCTGTTAATAATAACAAATAATAATAATAATAATAATAATAATAATAATAATAATAATAATAATAATAATAGTTACAGCAGTTAATCTATATACGGTCGTCTCTTTGATTTTATAACTTTCCATCAAACGCAATTCCTCGTCAGTAAGAGTGATAATAATAATAATAATAATAATAATAATAATAATAATAATAATAATAATAATAATAATAATAATAATAATAATAATAATAATTGCAGTAGCGCCGATGTTTTCAAAACACTTCCCTAAGACAGGAGTGCCTTCCTAATAATAATAATAATAATAATAATAATAATAATAATAATAATAATAATAATAATAATAATAATAATAATAATAATAATATTCAAGGCTATTGCGCCCAGAGAAGACCTCTGCGAATCAAATAATCTTTTAAGCAAATCCAATATAAACTCAAGAGTTCTTATTTCAAATTCCTTTATGACTTTCGTCCTATGAGACGTTTCAATCTAATATTTGTGTTCCAGAAAGGTCTCGCCTTTGAAATATAATCTGATCTCGACGGGTTTATATCTCTCTTTGAAGACGAAATTTTGTGTCCTGGATATAAAATTTTATCTAACCGTAGCTATTGCTTACACTGGCCTTTAGAGCTGTTGCATGGGTGTCATATCTATGGTAACTTTTGTACCTGGAGCCCTATGGTAATCCTTGACAAAATGTATGTTGAAAATCCAGGGCAGATATGATTGTCAGAATACCATCCATTGCTGTAAAGGCAGCTTTGATGTTGCGCTGATTGCTTCCTAGTTCTAGACACTCATCAAAGGAAGAGTAAAGGTTTGGAAAACTTGGAAATCTTCATAAAATAATTAATAAAAGTGTACTGTCACAGATGCAATGAATACAACGAAAATAGCAAAGAAAAGCTTAGAAGCTACAATTATATTCACTTTTCTTTTGCAGGGAACAGCTGGAAAAAAGAACTGGTTAAATACTCCACTTAATGGAGAGTTTATTTTTAATTTTCTGTAAAAGAAAAATATCGTGCCGGCTGTGTCTGTCCGTCCGCACTGTATTCTGTCCGCCCTCAGATCTTAAAAATTACTGAAGCTAGAGGGCTGCAAATTGGTATGTTGATCATCCACTCTCCAATCATCAAACATACCATATTGCAGCCCTCTAGCCTCAGTAGTTTTAATTTCATTTAAGATTACAATCAGCCATAATCGTGCGTCTGGCAACAATATAGGCCAGGCCACCACTGGGCCATGGTTAGTTTCATGGACCGCGGCTCATACAGCATTATACCGGGACCACCAAAAGATAGATCTATTTTAGGTGGCCTTGATTATACAAGGTACAGAAAACTCGATTACGCCGAAGTTTCTTCGGCGCATTTTTTTTTTATTTATTGTCACCAAATGGTGGCAGAAATGAACTAAATTTTGTCGTAAATACTTTTAAAAAATATTTTCAAGCGATTCTCTACATTACGGTATTATTCAAGCCTTCAGCTCTATGTGAAATGAGAATTTTTTTATTATTATTTTGTACTGAGTTGTATACTGTGGATGTATTTTGAAAAGCCATTATGACTGTGGAACTATTTATGTAATATTTTGGGAAAAAGAGCCAAAAAACCCGAAAGAAAAACAGAGACGAATATTACTGAATATTATCCTTCTCCTGGCAGGTAACTCGTACCACTCAACGAGTCTCGTCTCTCCAAACTTCCTCTGTATTCCCATTCTGCCTCTGTTCTCCCCGACCCCCTTAACTTCCTTATATAACTTACAAATGTGGCCAGAGAAAACTACCATTATAACTTGGAACAACTGCAATTGCAATCTAGAACGAACTGAAATGACATTACAAAGCTGAGAGGGTGGGAGAGTGATGATCCCTAGCTATAGGGAACCGGGATTGTCACACAAAAGCTTAATCGGATTCCTCGGTAGGCCCATGTAAATCACCCCTAAGAACAAAATGATCTTTGAATAATGAATGATGCCCACTTTGGATCAGGGATGAATTATATCCCCTGAACGCTTGTAGCATAGAGAGAGAGAGAGAGAGAGAGAGAGAGAGAGAGAGAGAGAGAGAGAGAGAGAGAGAGAGAGAGAGAGAGCAAATCAACTTTGGTATATATACAATGACAGATAAAATATCAAGTTGCAAAGAGAGAGAGAGAGAGAGAGAGAGAGAGAGAGAGCAAATCAACTTTGGTATATATACAATGACAGATAAAATATCAAGTTGCAAGAGAGAGAGAGAGAGAGAGAGAGAGAGAGAGCAAGAGAGAGAGAGAGAGAGAGAGAGAGAGCAAATCAACTTTGGTATATATACAATGACAGATAAAATATCAAGTTGCAAAGAGAGAGAGAGAGAGAGAGAGAGAGAGAGCAAATCAAGAGAGAGAGATAAAATATCAAGTTGAGAGAGAGAGAGAGAGAGAGAGAGCAAATCAACTTTGGTATATATACAATGACAGATAAAATACAAACATAAAATTGCAAAAAGAGAGAGAGAGAGAGAGAGAGAGAGAGAGAGAGAGAGAGAGAGAGAGAAAGAGAGAGAGAGAGAGAGCAAATCAACTTTGGTATATATACAATGACAGATAAAATATCAAGTTGCAAAGAGAGACAGAGAGACCTTACCTTACCTTACAGACCTTACAGTTCGTTCGGGTTGCCCCAGGTCCCTCAGTGTGAGGCACCTTTGATGTCTACTAGAGAATTGCTAACGCATCTTCCGGTATATTTTGCATCTTCCAGTCTTGGATGGTCTGGGATGCATCTTAGATATTTGTCGAGCTTATTCTTAAACACATCGACGCTCACTCCTGTTATGTTCCTCAGATGAGCTGGTAGCGCATTGAATAGACGCTGCATTATCGATGCTGGTGCGTGGTGGATTAATGTCCTGTGTGCTTTCCTTAATTTTCCTGGTATAGTTTTGGAACTATTAATCTACCTCTGCTTGCTCTTTTTGATATTTTTAGCTCCATGATGTTTTCGGTAATTCCTTCTATCTGTTTCCATGCTTGGATTACCATGTAGCGTTCTCTTCTCCTTTCAAGACTATATAAATTTAAGAATTGTAGTCTTTGCCAGTAGTCAAGGTCCTTAACTTCTTCTATTCTAGCTGTAAATGATCTCTGTACACTCTCTATTTGTGCAATATCCTTTTGGTAGTGTGGGTACCATATTATATTGCAATATTCAAGTGGACTACCTACATACGTTTTATAAAGCATAATCATGTGTTCAGCTTTTCTTGTTTTGAAGTGCCGGAACAACATTCCCATTTTTGCTTTGCATTTTGCCAATAGAATTGCTATTTGATCATTGCATAACATATTCCTATTCAACATCACACCAAGGTCTTTAACTGCTTCCTTGTTTGTGATTGTTTCATTATTAGGTCTTTTATATGCATATAGCATTCCTACTTTATCACCATAGTTCATTGATTCAAATTTATCAGAGTTAAATACCATCCTTTTTATCTCTGTCCATTTATATAATTTGTTTAGGTCTCTTTGTAGCGAGTTCCTATCTTCATCACAAGCAATTTCTCTACTTATTCTTGTGTCATCTGCAAAACTTCTTACTACTGAGTCCTTAACATTACTGTCTATGTCTGCAATCATAATCACAAACAGCAATGCAGCTAACACCGTACCTTGTGGTACACCGGATATTACCGTAGCTTCATCCGATTTCTCATCGTTTGCAATCACTATCTGTTTTCTGTTTTGCAAAAATTCTTTTATCCATCTTCCTACTTTGTCAACAATGTTATGTTTTCTAATTTTTTTGCTAATATAATATGATCTACCTTGTCAAAAGCTTTTGCAAAGTCTAGGTAAACCACATCTGTATCTTTTTCATTTATCATATTTTTATATATGCTTTCATGGTGGACTAACAGTTGGGTTTGTGTACTTTTTCCAGATACAAAACCATGTTGTCCTATATTGAACAATCTATTTTTCATTAAATGTTTCATTATATTTTTTTTCATTACCCTTTCATAAACTTTCATAATATTAGATGTCAGACTCACAGGCCTATAATTACTTGCCTCTAGTCTTGAACCACTTTTGAAAGTAGGAGTAATATATGCTAATTTATGCTCATCATAAATCTTGCCTGTATCTATACTTTGTCTTAATAATATTGCTAGCGGCTTTGCAATTGAATGAACCACTTTCTTTAACAATATGGCAGGTACGCCATCTGGTCCTGCTGCTGATCCATTTTTAATTTCATTAATAGCCTGCACAATATCGGCTTCTGTAATATCTATATCCGATAAGTATTCAATATTTTCATCTCTTATTTCTGTATCATTATCTTCATTGTCAATTCTAGGTGTAAATTCACTCTTATATCTTTCTACTAATATGTTACATATTTCCTTTTTTTCATTCGTTAATCGCCCTTCAATTCTTAGAGGGCCTATTTCTACTCTTATTTTATTCATCTTTTTTGCATATGAATAAAAGATTTTAGGGTTTTGCTTGATATTTTGTAAGGTCTTTTCTTCTAGGTTCCATTTTTCATTTTCTTTTGATTGTATAATCTTCTGTTCTTCATTTTCTATCTTACTCTTTAGTTCCATCACTTTCCATGCATTCTTTTCTTTTCAAGACCTTTTTTCCACTTTCTGATTTTCTGGAACAAGATCCTTCTGTCTCTTGGAATTCGTGACTGATGTTAACTTTTTTTCTTCGGTATATATTTTTCCACTATTTCCTCTAATATTTTATATAATATATCGGTATTTACCTGTATATTATCACT
>NC_089799.1:3882205-3887205 GCF_040412425.1 Macrobrachium rosenbergii
ATAACTGGACCAAGGGTGCAGACTGAAGACTGAATCACTTTAATGTCGCAAGACAATCAATGGACACGGTTGTCCGACAGGTAATCACACCTTACCAGTTGGCAGAGAGGTCCCCTTGGCAAAATAACTGAACCAAGGGTGCAGACTGTAGAATAATCAATCTCTCAAAGGAGGTCAGCAGCAGCAACTGAAGAAAGGCAGATCTCGTAATCCAGAGTTAATCCCAACAAGCCCTCACAATGTTAATGGTCCAGAAACGACTGACTCCGACTTTAAGAGACAGCGCCGAATACAGCTCGGGTGAAGCCATGCACTTCACGTGAAAATAAAACAAGCTCATTGTTTAAAACTATACAACAAGTCAGAAATTCAGGGAGGAAAAGGGTCATTACGTTCCAAAAAAATAATTACTGCCAAAGTGACTTATTCAAGACAAATTAATTTGTGTTAAATTTAATACATACTGACAATATATATATATATATATGTATGTATATATGTATATATATATATATATATATATATATATATATATATATATATATATATATATATATATATATATATATATATATATATATATATATGTATATATATATATATATATATATATATATATATATATATATATATATATATATATATATATATATATATATATATATATATATATATATGTAGAATCTACTGGTCACTTTTACCAGACACATATGTAATTCTAATAGCCACAATGCCCTCTTAACTTCTCGAATTCTTCGCGCTTTTTGGATATGCTTGTAACTGCAAGCCGAAAATATCCAGACGGAAAAAATTGAAGAGCCTGTGAATAGCGGTCGCGAGAATCGAACCCGCGTTTATTACAAGGGAGGTCACGTTGCCGACCTGGCTCTTCAATTTCTTCCGTAGATATCTTTTTGGTTAAAAGATATCCAAAAACACTAGGGCATTTAAAATGTGTTAACAATGACCAGAATTTACATATATTTCAGCCCAAAAGCAATAAAAACGATTGCCCAACGATGGTGAGGATGGGTCTATTCCAGCTCTAACAAAATATATCTGAAAAACGACACCTTATGTATGTACGAGAGGCGATAGACTTTTATCCTTCCAGAGGTCGGAAATGTTTGATATGGTAAGGGTTCGATTCTCGCGACCATGGCTCTTCAATTTCTTCCGTCTGGATAAGTTTCGTAGTTACAAGCATATCCAAAAAGCGCGAAGAAGGGTAGTTAAGAGGCATTGTGGCTATTAGAATTACATATGTGTCTGTAAAAGTTAGTAGATTCAACATATTATATATATATATATATATACAATTTTATATATATATAACCATATATATATATAAATATATATATATATATATATATATATGTATATATATATATATATATATATATATATATATATATATATATATATATATATATATATATATATATATATATATATTCAAATATATATATATATATATATATATAAAATATATATATATATATATGTGTGTGTGTGTGTGTGTGTGTATATGTATATATATATAGGTATATATATATATATATATATATATATTTGTGTGTGTGTGTATATCTATATATATATACATACATATTTAAAAGTTGGCTTTCTTTAATGTAACATATACATGTACCTATTACCTTTCCTTCCGTTGTCAGAATCTCATTTTAATTACAGGTAGGCGAAATATAAAAAAAAAAATGGAAAAACAGATTTAATCATTCCTCCATTTGCCGAAAAATCTCAAGGTTCACCTTTTGATCGGACAGAAAAAAGAATTTTAATTATCGTGTCTCAACAGCCTCATGGAGGTTCCTTTAGCAAAGGGCTGATGGATTTTCAATCTTTACGAGAAGACATAATAGTGAAACATGCCTTTCACAAAATGTCTTAGGGCAAAAGGAAGGGGTTTATGTATATGTATGTGTGTGTGTTTGTGTGTGTGTGTTATGTATATATATATATATATATATATATATATATATATATATATATATATATATATATATATATATATATATAGTATATATAAGGATGTATGGATAGGAAGAACAATCAGCTCGTCATTGACATATTTATTAGTAGCTGCGCTTTATATATCCCATCTTTTTGGCTAAAAAGATACAAAAACACTAATTAAAACTTACAATATAGATTACAAGATTAAAATGCTTTAAAGACTGAAAATGACAATGACAAAACAAGGAATAGAATACCTTCAGTAGTAAAGTCCAGAGGATGAAAGTTTGATAAGAGTAAACATGGTTAAGAAGTAAACAGGAAAAGAGGAGGGGTACTAGGCTATGTATAGGGGGGTTGAAGTTCAATGATTATTGAGCGATGGAACAATTTTCTTGATAACCAAGGATTCTAAAATATTAAGGAGGTGTTCCTTCTGCGTCCTGGTCACTATTTCAAAACTTTGAAAACGACAGGTATATGTATGTACGAGAGGTAATAGACTTTTATCCCTCTCGTGATCAGGCCGGCAACGTCACCTCCTTGTGATTATGTTGACGCGGGTTCGTTTCCGCGACCGGCATCAAAGTCTCTTCAGTTTCTTGCGTTTGGATCTTACGGCTTTTTTGTTTACAAGCATGTCCAAAAAAGCGCGAAGAATTCGAGAAGTTAAGAGGGCATTGTGGTCATTAGAATTACATATGTGTCTGGTAAAGTGACCAGTAGATTCTACATATATATATATGTATATATATATATATATATATATATATATATATATATATATATATATATATATATATATATATATATATATGGTAGTATGTGCATTCTGTCTTCAAAAAATGGGCTAAATGCATAATAGAGAATACATCTAGCATTGAAAGAAATAATTCATAATCTACTGAATCCATAATTACTTACTTAACCTAAATTCCTACGAAAATATAAGAACAAGAATCCTACGAAATCTAAGAAAATGAGAAGAAGAAGAAGAAGAAAAAAAAAGAGTCAAAATAGGTCAAAAGGAAAACATGACTCGTAATACCACATCGAAAAGAATTTAAGGAAGAAGAAGAGAGAAAATTTGGACTCATAAACCAGACCAGGGTCCAACAGACCTCCAGAAGAATCCTCATTTGTTCTCATGGCAAGAATCATCTGACCACATACTTTAGGTTTCCTTAATTCATCTCGTGGAGGTGAAGGAAAGGATGGCCTGACTATTCTTTAGGAATGGTGAAATAATAATCTTTATGGATTGTGAAGAAAGCTGTATGAATTGTGAAGAATGCTGAATGAATTGTAAAAAAAAATCTGAGATTTGTGAAAAAAAACTGTAAGAATTGTGAAAAAAATATTAAAAAATAGTAAAAAATCTTTAAGAATGGGGAAAAAATCATAAATTAAATAATCTTTAAGGATTGTGAAGAAAGTTGTATGAATTGTGAAGAATGCTGAATGAATTGTGAAAAAATGTATAAGAATTGTGAAAAAATCTTTCAGAAAAAAATATTACAGGATAGTAAAAAAAATCTTTAAGAATGGTGAAAAAATCACAAATTAAATAATCTTTGAGGATTGTGAAGAAAGCTGTATGAATTGTGAAGAATACTGAATGAATTGTAAAAAATTTTATAAGAATTGTGAAAAAATCTTTCAGAATGGTAAAAAAAATTACAGAATAGTAAAAAAAATTTTAAGAATGATGAAAAAATCATAAGTTAAATAATCTTTAAGGATTGTGAAGAAAGCTGTATGAATTGTGAAGAATGCTGAATGAATTGTGAAAAAATGTATAGGAATTGTCAAAAATCTTTCAGAATGGTAAAAAAGATATTACATGATTGTAAAAAAAATTTTTTAAGAATGGTGAAAAAAACAAATTATATAATCTTTAAGGATTGTGAAGAAAACTGTATGAATTGTGAAGAATGCTGTATGAATTGTGAAAAACCTGTAAGAGCTTTGAAAAAATCTTTCAGAATTGTGAAAAAATATTAAAGGATAGTAAAAAAAACTTTATGAATGGTGAAAAAAACCTTAAAGAATAGTGGAAAAAATCTGTAAGAATTGTAGAAAAATATTTAAGAACAGTGAACAAATTTTAAGAATAAGAAAATCATTAAGAACAGTGAAATAATCTTGAAGAACAGTGAATAATCTTCAAGAATAGTGAAATGACCTTGAGGAATAGTAAAAATCTTGAACAGAAAAAATCTTTAATAGTGAAATAGTCTGTACGAATAGTGAAAAAATCTTTAAGATTATTGTGAAAATTTTAAGAATAGTGAACAAATCTTTAAGAGTAATGAAAAAAACCCTTAATTAAATACAAATTTTATTTGTTTTATAATCTTAAAGTTTACTGATGACTAAAATAATTAGGACACATACACCAACTTGTATAAGACATCAGTGCAGTGTTGCACTCAGGTACACAGAAGAAAATTCCATATCAATATGAATTATCTAGAAAATATCATCTAGACGGTAAACTTTCACTGGCCACTGCTAGTTATCGTTGGCTAGTGAAAGCTCACTGTTTGATTTATATTTTCTAGGCAATAACACATATCATTAAAAATGCCTTTCTATATACCATTTGTATCTTTTTGGCTCAATATTATCAATTACTTTTATATATCTTACAAGTTTTTGTGAGAAAGCAAGTGTCGAAATTATATTAATCATTTAACATAGGAAAAAATATTTTGAATAAAATTAAATTCTAACAAGAGCAAATAAAAAAAAAACAAATAAAAATAAAACACTCGAGTGACTCCAAAATAGAAATAAATGTAGGATATTAAGCAAATTAGCAGGGAAGCAAATTCAACAGGGAATGCATGGCTCCTAATTGTCTCTCTAATTCGGGTAAAGTTATATAGCTCGCCTCTCGGTTTAAATAGCTTCCTGAACAGTGAGGTGGGGGAAATTTTATCACACGAGTTGCAACTGGCGTAAGGCTGGGTGAGAATCCACTCGCATAACTATGCACCCGGAATTTATCACTCGAAGCA
>NC_089799.1:3889705-3892205 GCF_040412425.1 Macrobrachium rosenbergii
CTCTCTCTCTCTCTCTCTCTCTCAGATTCTCTCTCTGGAGAGGGAAAAGATTAAGGGAAAACAAAGAACAGGATAATAGTATGGATGCAGAGAAACTCATAGATTCTACATATGAGGCAATACAGCAACATACTTATAAAGAAATAAATTATGACATGATAAATCAAAATAAAATCCCAAAGAGGTTGTACCCGGATCTCCATACTGATGGGAAAGAACAAGAAAAAAAAAAAAGAAAAGAAAGACACAGTATGCACCCTTTTGAAAAGAGGGAATTGCAGGTTTGGTGAAAGATGTTATTACAAACATCCCAAGATATGTCACAATTATGAGATATATGGCAAATGTGCATATCTAGATGGCTATGAAGAGGAATGCAGCTATCTACATCCAAAAATATGTAGAAAATGGAAAGAAGGAAATGGGTGTAGGTTTAATAAGAAATGTAGGTACATGCATCCTGTAGCCATGAAAAACCAAAATCAAAATCAAATACATATAAAAATCAAGGTAAAAATGAAACAAATAAAGAAAAGAACAAAGATCATGTGATGAAGGCAAAAAACAAGCCAACAACACATTATGAAATGTCAGCACCACGATATGAGCCATCAGCACCTAGATATAGCACAAGGAACAATCAATGTATCTATGATGCTAAGGGATGGTGCAGATATGGAGATAAGTGCAGGTTTATGCACAAAGTGAATAAATATGAAGCTGGAAGAACAAGTATAATGGAAAAGTTGGATTTTTAATGTACGAATTTCTGGAAATGAAAAAAAAGATCAACATATCAGAACAGGAAAGAGACATGGGAAAATCCTTATTATTACCCATATTAGATTATGGAGATAATACGCAAACCATCATAGTGATGAACGCGCAGGGTTTAGTTTCGAGTAACTCAAAAGAAAGATAGAGTTCTTAGAAGAACTAACCCAAAATGAAAAAATAGAAATATTGAATATAAGTGAAACCTGGTATTCCCAAGAGACTGGTAATGATGACCAGATAAAGGGTTTCAAACTTATAGATCAGATAGAAAAATAGAAATCAAGGGGAACCGCGATATATGGGAGAGATGCCAATCAAGGAAAAATCTGTGAGAAATATAGTAACACAGAATGTGAATTAATAGCGGTAGAATTTGAATATGAAAAATTAGTGAACATTGTAATATATAGACCCCTAATACTAAAGAGTTTGACATAATAATTGAAAAATTGGATGAAATATGTAGAAATCACAAGGACTGGACTATACTCCTAACCGGAGACTTTAACTTTCCTTTTGTAGAATGGAAAGAACGAATAGAGAGACTGTGGTTGTATTTATACATATAAAAAGAGAGCAATAGTAGTGCAGAAGATAAGAGGCAATTTGAAAAGCTATTAGATATGCTACTAGAACATAACATTCAGCAAATAAATCACCTACCAACAAGAAAGGATAATATTTTAGATCTAGTATTTGTGAATGAGGTGAACTATGTTAAAGAAATAATAGTATATAACACGAGTATTTCGGACCATAATGTCATAGAACTAACAGTCCGTTCCAGAACATACGAAAACAGAGAAAAGCAAGAAACGAAAAATGGGAAGGATATGGAAAATACAATTTCTATAATAAGAATATAAGTTGGTCAAAAATAAATGAAGAATTAAACAAAGAATGGGAAAATATATTTGTAAGTGATGATATACAGGTAAATACCGATATATTATATAAAATATTAGAGGAAATAGTGGAAAAATATATACTGAAGAAAAAAGTAATCATCAGTCACAAATTCCAAGAGACAAGGATCTTGTTCCAGAAAATTAGAAAGTGGAAAAAAGCTCTTGCAAAAGAAAAGAATGCATGGAAAGTGATGGAACTAAAAAGTAAGATAGAAAATGCAGAACAAAAGATTATACAATCAAAAGAAAATGAAAAATGGAACCTAGAAGAAATGACACTACAAAATATCAAGCAAAACCCTAAAATTTTTTATTCATATGCAAAAAAGATGAATAAAATAAGAGTAGAAATAGGCCCTCTAAGAATTGAAGGGCGATTAACGAATGAAAAAAAGGAAATATGTAACATATTAGCAGAAAGATATAAGAGTGAATTTACACCTAGAATTGAAAATGAAGATAATGATACAGAAATAAGAGATGAAAATACTGAATACTTATCAGATATAGATATTACAGAAGCCGATATTGTGCAGGCTATTAATGAAATTAAAAATGGATCAGCAGCAGGACCAGATGGAGTACCTGTCATATTGTTAAAGAAAGTGGTTCATTCAATCGCAAAGCCGCTAGCAATATTATTAAGACAAAGTATAGATACAGGCAAGATTTATGACGAGCATAAATTAGCATATATTACTCCTACTTTCAAAAGTGGTTCAAGACTAGAGGCAAGTAATTATAGGCCTGTGAGTCTGACATCTCATATTATGAAAGTATATGAAAGGGTAATAAAAAAATATAATGAAACATTT
>NC_089799.1:3902205-3914705 GCF_040412425.1 Macrobrachium rosenbergii
ACTAGAATCCAAGAACACAGGAGGGCAGTACAACTCAACTCACAGGGAGTGCTATAGGCAGGCATTGTTGGGAAAAGGACCATAGGATGGATTTTAAAACAGTAGGCTTATATACAAAAGCAATAACATCAGTCATAGGAGGGTAGTGGAAGGGGCACTCATCAGACAGATTAAAGTGATAGAAGGAAACAAAGGATTTACCTCAGAAGATCCCATAAGCCGATCTTTAATATTAAAGAAGCTAAGATCGACCCTTCTGACCTGGAGGTTAGGTCTCCTGCCCAACAGACCGATGGTGACTACTCACATACCACAAGGATTAATACCACTGACCATCAGATCAGGATATCAAACCGACAGGAGGAGATTAACAACTCTCAAGAGAATGGAAACCAGGACAGCCATCATATAAATGACAGCACAGGGAGAAGAAGTTCCAGAAGATTGCTGGGCCTTGAACCAGCCTGACTACCTCATCTCTTGAAAAAGGGCCACAGTTAGGACCTGAAAGTGCTCGAGATCAAAGTAATATGTAAATATTTACCAGTAAACACGTTATACACAAGAATCTTGTGGGTTTCTCTTTCCAATAATAATAATAATAGTCACATGCACTTTCAACTCTTCATTACCTCACATTTTACCTGGGAAACGCTTTCTTCTGCAAACACTGAATCCGAAAGGGAAACAAATGATGAAATACTTGCCTATCCAGGAGAGATTCGATCCTATTACCCTTCTTCGAGGTGTTACGTATTATATATGTCACCCAAATAATTTCTTATATATCACCCAAATAATTTCTGTTTCCATTTACCATAAACTTGGAGACAGCAAAAAAGTGTGTACGTGATCTTGACTGATTTCTGGAACAGATGGCAATACTCTGAATGAACTGTTTTTATACAACAGTAAAGCCGCGTTCCTCCACCATTCATAAGGCCTCCTCCCTTTGATATAATTCCGGGAAATTGAAATTACAATTCGGGGAATGTTATTATCTCTTTCCATTGTGACTTTGCATCGTTCATGTTCGTTCATTCTTTTTTTTTTTTTTTTTTTTTAACGCAGAGCTTTGGACAAAAGGGGTAGGTTCCAAAATTTATTCCAGTTATTCGAAGTCTTGTAAAAACAGAATCAATTTTCTGGTGTTACTGTCATCTAGTTTTTTCAGTTATTATCTCTTTCTATTGTGCCTTTGCATCGTTCATGTTTGTTCATTCTACTTTCATTTGATTTTTTTTTAGTGCAGAGCACTGGACAAAGGGGATAGGTTCCAAAATTCCCTCCATTTATCCGAAGTCTTGTAAAATCAGGTCAAGTTTCTGATGCTATCGTCATCTAGACATTTTCAGTCTTGCGTCACTCAGAAACGTATCCATTGCTGCCAGGGAACTTGGTGTTGCTTATGGGGCTTCCCATTCTTACAGATAAATGATTCACTCTGCTACACCCTTCAGAGATCCTCTGTTATAACCTCTAGAGTCTTCATCTCCCCTGCGTTTATGCAGCTTCCCAGACAGAATGGACCAAGATGCAGACTTCCGTTTTCGTAACAGCGGTGAATATGATTTAGACCATCGCCGGAGGCATCAGGTACAACCATCTTTTCTATGTTATAGGCCTACTTTCACAGAAAGAATTCACTATCACTTTTAGACTCTGTGCACTGGGAATGATTGCGTGCTGATGGCATCATTTTTTCAGCCTCTAGTTTGAAGCAGCCGTGCACAAGAGATTTATCTTTTTGTTCCCTATAAAGCTAAATGAGGAACAATCATTCTTAATTATCATCCACGACGCGACCCTACAATTTTGCTTTCGCCATAATTCTTTGTATTAATTAAGGATACTCCCATACCCGAGTAAAATATGTTATAAAACACAAGTCGGAAACTTATTCATGTCACAGAGAAGTTCAAAACAAGTCGACGACACATCTCTTACATATCACAAACAGGTTGAAAACAAGTCGACGACATATCTCTTACATATCACAAACAGGTTGAAAACAAGTCGACGACACATCTCTTACGTACAACAAACAGGTTGAAAACAAGTCGACGACATATCTCTTTCATATCACAGACAGGTTGGAAACAAGTCGACGACATATCTCTCACACAGCACAAATAAGTTGAAAACAAGTCGACGACATATCTCTTACATATCACGGACAGGTTGGAAACAAGTCGACGACATATCTCTCACATAGCACAAATAAGTTGAAAACAAGTCGACGACATATCTCTTACATATCACAGACAGGTTGGAAACAAGTCGACGACATATCTCTCACCCAGCACAAATAAGTTGAAAACAAGTCGACGACATATCTCTTACATATCACAAACAGGTTGAAAACAAGTCGACGACATATCTCTTACATATCACAAACAGGTTGAAAACAAGTCGACAACATATCTCTTACATATCACAAATAGGTTGAAAATAAGTCGACGAAATATCTCTATTATCACAAACAGGTTGAAAACAAGTTGACGACATATCTCTTACATATCACAAACGGGTTGAAAACAAGTCGACGACATATCTATTACATGTCACAATCAGGCTGAAAACAAGTCGACGACATATCTCTTACATATCACAAACAGGTTGAAAAAAGCCGACGACATATCTCTTACATATAACAAAGCAGAGTTGACGGCAGAAGAAATGTTATGTATAAAAACACCAAGAGGCATGAATAAGTACTTAAATACTATATCTGTATAATAGTATATCTATAATACTATATCCATAATATTTTGAACTCGCAAAGACTGTAAAATTGCTTTATCATTCTTTAAAAAAATACAAACTATATATCTGTATATTTTGTCAAAAGTATAATAAAAGAATGCTACAATTTTTTCGAGTTTAGAACTCCTGTCAACAATCACCAGCAAAAAACTGAAAACAAAATATTTCTTTGCAAAATTCCTTGATTATAACTTTCAAAAAAAACAAACTTGCATTTTTTTTTCAAAAGTATAATAAAAGAATGTTACAACCTTCTTCGAGTTCAGATTACTCTTATCAACATCTACCAGTGAAAACTAAAATAAAGAAAATATTTAGAAATAATGTACAATGCAATATCCATGTGTACATATACATAAAACACAGGCACACATGCAATTCCTGGACTTATCCAATATGCTAAATTATATAAACACTCCCGCCCAGGAGTCCATTAGCGTCAATGCCAGCGGAAGAAAGAAAATCATGGAGTAAACTCTAATGCAGGGTAATCTTATATATTACCTGAGATTAAATGCACATTAGCATCTGAGAAATTCACCTGTTCATGACTAATTGAATTACTCTTAACTTATGAAGTCAGGTGCGTGTGTTTTGCTACTTACAGTTCGTGATGTAATATGCATATATATATATATATATATATATATATATATATATATATATATATATATATATATATATATATATATATATATATATATATATATATATATATATATATATATATAATATATATAGACAGGTAGATAGATAGATAGATAATACAATGTATTAAATTATGTCAAATATGTCATTTTTCCAAAAGATGTCACCAACAAAAGTGGCTTATTATAAATGGAGAATTTTAATTAGAACCTTAATATTTTAAGATAGAAAAACGTTATATTTTCCATTTTCCTCTTAATTCATCAACACACAAGTAAGCGGAGTCTATTATTTATTCTTGTAGATATACCCCAAGGGACTCATAAACAGGATGAGAGAGAGAGAGAGAGAGAGAGAGAGAGAGAGAGAGAGAGAGAGAGAATCTCTAAAATGTTACGGCGCTTCGTCTATCGAACGAACATCCTATCAATAATTCATCACTTTTTCTCTCGTAGAAAAAAAATCTGACGCAGAATAAATCTCTCTCTCTCTTCCAGAATACGAATAACACATCCAGCCGAAAGCGCGTTTCCTGGAAACAGTTCTGAGGGTTTCTGGGAAGAGAAGAAGAAGAAGTCGAAGTCGAGGCTTCATCACAACATCTGCCTGGTGACAAAGGCGTCAAGACTTAAAGCGAATCCGCCAAGAAGTTCGGCGAGAAATTTGCGTCTAGAGTCCCGGCTGCCGCCTATTCAGTTCGCTTAAAGAGTGATCCAGGTTCGTTGTTAAGGGAACTGCTCCCAGGATATGCCTGGGCCCTTTTCTTTGAGGGTGGAATTTAATGGGGGGAGGAAAGGGCTTCTGCATTCTGCACCTCCTACTATCCCAGAACCCATTGGCCCACCCCCTCCTCCTCCCCCAAAGATAAAATAGAGTGGTAAAAATGGATCCATGGCTTTAAGATGTAATTGTACGACCTTTGAAAAAGGTCGTATAATTATAATATGAACTGCATCTTTTCCCATACCATAGTCCATTGGTCTCCCGCTCCCCACAAAAAAAAATGGAAAGGAAAATATGGACCCATGGCTTTCAAATGAAATGACTCTTGAAAAAAGGTCGTGCAATTATATTAATATTATCTCCTAATATCCCATGGTACCCCTCCAAACAAAATGGAAATGAAAAATGGATTCATGACATTTAAAAATAAATGGAATAGTAAAAATGGAATCGTGGCTGTAAGATACAATGACTTTTGAAAAAAGGTCGTGCAATTATTTCAAAAGTATCTCCTACTATCCCATGGCATCCCTTAAAAAAATGAAATGGTAAAAATGGATCCATGGCTTTAAGATACAATGACTTTTGAAAAAGGTCGTGCAATTACTTCAAAAGTACAATCCCATGGCACCCATAAAAAAAACGGAATGGTAAAATGGATCCATGGCTTTAAGATACAATGACTTTTGAAAAAAGGTTGGGCAATTATTTCAAAAGTATCTCCTACTATCCCATGGCATCCCTCAAAAAAAATGAAAGGGTAAAAATGGATCTATGGCTTTAAGATACAATGACTTTTGAAAAAGGTCGTGCAATTACTTCAAAAGTATCTCCTACTATCCTAAGGTACCCCTCAAAAAAATGGAATGGTAAAAATGGATCCATGGTTTCAAGATACAATGACTTTTGAAAAAAGTCTTGTGTTTATTTCAAAGCAACTCCTGAAACGCCTTATTCCCTTGTCAAAATGAATAAATAAATAATTGAATAAATAAATGAAAGGGAAAAATATAAAATACAATGACTTTTGAAAGGAGTCACGTAATCATTTCTCTGGCATCTGCTCCCAAAACCATACCCCCTTGCTAAAATAAATAAATAGTTACATGAAAGGTGGAAAAAGAGAAAATATCATTATTTTGGAAAAAGCGGAAAAGCTAATGCAATTATTTCAAAGGCATCTCCTCCCATACCATTCCACCCCTGCCAAATAAAATTGGAAAAATGGAACCATGTCTTAAAAATATAAATTCTGTTTTGAAAGAGGTCATAATTTTTATAAATACGTCAAACACTTTACAACTCCTATCTCAATCCTCCTTGCCTCAATAATAATAATAATAATAATAATAATAATAATAATAATAATAATAATAATAATAATAATAATAATAATAATAATAATATGTATGGAGACTCGTGTGGGAGAATGAACCCCAGATTTGAATAGACATGGTTATCAATAATAATAATAATAATAATAATAATAATAATAATAATAATAATAATAATAATAATGTGTTCTAAAGGGTCCACAATAATATAATTGTTACAAGCTCGTGTAAAATTTATAAAAGCTTTCGAACCCTTCTCTGGGTTCATCGTAATAGAGAGCTTTTCTCCCAAATAATAATAATAATAATAATAATAATAATAATAATAATAATAATAATAATAATAATAATAATAATAATAATAATCCAAACTGAACTACATCTTTAAAACTTAATGACTGCTTTGAAAAAGATCAACCAATTATTCCAAAATTATTCAGCCCTTATTAGTGATTCTGAAATTGATCTCAATTTTATACTGTACGACTCGTGATATTATAAAAAATAAATCACTTTTAAGCAATTGAAGGACGATCATTTGCATTTCCAAGATGGTGTCTGAAGTTTTTTGAATGTTAAGAAAAAGTAACTGCACTTCAAGTATTATCTTCCTGGAAGACACTGTTTTGTTCAGATTTTTTAGGATATTCTGTTTCGAAGCTATACTCAGAAACAAAATGATCTTTTTCGTTTCCCAATTCGGTGGAAATAACATTTTTAATCCTCCTGCGAAATGTATCCATTATATACAAGATCTTGTTATTCTAAAGCTCTGATTTCATCCATATTGTGTTTCTCAGGGTTACTAATTAGAAAACTATAGGCATTCTGGTCTTGGAACAAGATCCTGATAAGAATAAAGGTACTTTTATTAGGATATATTAAAATAAACATATAATTTTTAATACCTTTTGATCGTAGGAGAATTTGTTTTAGTAAAACTATATCAGTGGATTCTTTTCCACGAGTGAAACAGTTTCATGTAATGGGGTATTCATCGAGTCTTCTCTCTCTCTCTCTCTCTCTCTCTCTCTCTCTCTCTCTCTCTGGTTTTCCTTTTTATTTTCTTTCTTCCTCTGTCTGTCTGTTTGCCTGTCTCTCTTTCCTCCTTTGCCTTCCCCTCCCCCTCTCTCTCTCTCTCTCTCTCTCTCTCTCTCTCTCTCTCTCTCCTCCTTTGAATTCCTCCCCTCTTTATCTCAATTTTGCCTTTCACCTTCTATCCTTCTATCTTTCATCCTCTATCTCACTCTTATCTTTCGTCATCTCTCTCTCTCTCTCTCTCTCTCTCTCTCTCTCTCTCTCTCTCTCTCTCTCTCTCTCCCTCCTGTGAATTCCCCCTCTCCATCTCATTTTTGGCCTTTCACTTTCTATCTTTCTTCCTCTATCTCTCTATCTCTCTTGTCTTTCGTCATCTGCCTTCTCTCTCTCTCTCTCTCTCTCTCTCTCTCTCTCTCTCTCTCTTGTCTTTGTCATCTGTCTCTCTCTCTCTCTCTCTCTCTCTCTCTCTCTCTCTCTCTCTCTCTCTCTCTCTCTCTCCGGGCGAAAACAATCGAAGATTTTGCAACAACTTGTCAAAGTAAACAGCTTGCATAATTTCCTGAGGCCAAAACAAAACACTGCCGGAATGAAAAGCAAACACAAACTTTAGGCAAATTTTCTGAGCGATGGGAAATTTGCAAAATTTGTAATCCCTTGTTTTTGCAACTTCGCCTTCTTGGGAGGAGAGTCCAATTGCGCGAGATTGCAACACTCTCTGCAAGAACTTGTAATGACATGCTCTGGAAATTCTCCAAGGAGATTTTTTTTTTAAGTTATTAAATATTTTAAATGTTAATGGTTATGTTTATATGGCACGCATGCGCAGATTTGCATGTGAAAAGATAATATACTTGAAAAAAATTTACAATTCACATAACTACGGTAAGTCTTTTACCTAAAATGGGTTTTTGTATTGATAATTAATAATCATCAGTTTAGGAAGACCAGAAAATAATGATCATACTGAAAATATTTCTACGAAAAATCTAAATGGAATTAAGACTCTCAAAAACTATTGTCAATAACACTTCTTAAAACATTATAAGCAGAATTATTATTACCATTAGCCAGAAGATTAACTCCTGTTCATATGAAACAAACCCACAGGGGAAATTAACTTGAAATTCAAGCTTCCATAGAATATGGTATTCATTTGAAAGATGCAGCAGAAGGTAGCAGGAAATATAGAAAGAAGAGATCAGTCATTAGAAAAGGAAAAAATAAATTAACAAGTTAATAAACAAAAAGATAAAAATGTAAGCAAGTTATAAAATATAAGGAGAATTTCTTTAGGATAGTAATGCATTGTATCTTCCATTGAAATAAGAAATATAATCCCATATACCAGCAAATAAAATTAGATGCATTAGATCCTGAAAAAGACAAAAAACAAGGGATGAGAAACTAAAAATCAATGAACTTATTAGAAATAAATAACATATACAAAAAATTAATTTAAAAAAAATTAAAATTCTCCTTTTCCAGTGGAATTCGGTAACCGAGGGACGAAGACTACCCTGATCTTTACGTGAGATAAATAATTCCACCATGATTTCTGAAGCTTTTCACTAACTATTTAAGGTAATTAAATGCAAGGAGGAGGAGAGGCGTTAGACTCGCCCCAAGGAAACCGCGGAATGAGGATGTAAGCAGAATTTTAAAATTCAGGGAAACACTTCAACATTGAGAGAGAGAGAGAGAGAGAGAGAGAGAGAGAGAGAGAGAGAGAGAGAGAGAGAGAGAGAGAGAGAGAGAGAGAAATCTTTTCTCAATTTTTGTGGTTTTTCGTCTTCCAGAGAGAGAGAGAGAGAGAGAGAGAGAGAGAGAGAGAGAGAGAGAGAGAGAGAGAGAGAGAGAGAGAGAATATCTAAAATTTTGTGTTTTTTCGTCTTCCAGAGAGAGAGAGAGAGAGAGAGAGAGAGAGAGAGGAGAGAGAGAAATCTTTTCTCAATTTTTGTGGTTTTTCGTCTTCCAGAGAGAGAGAGAGAGAGAGAGAGAGAGAGAGAGAGAGAGAGAGAGAGAGAGAGAGAGAGAGAGAGAATATCTAAAGTTTTGTGTTTTTTGTCTTCCAGAGAGAGAGAGAGAGAGAGAGAGAGAGAGAGAGAGAGAGAGAGAGAGAGAGAGAGAGAGAGAGAAATATCTAAAATTTTGTGTTTTTCGTCTTCCAGAGAGAGAGAGAGAGAGAGAGAGAGAGAGAGAGAGAGAGAGAGAGAGAGAGAGAAAAAAAATCTGTTCTCAATTTTGTGGTTTTTCGTCTTCAGAGAGAGAGAGAGAGAGAGAGAGAGAGAGAGAGAGAGAGAGAGAATATCTAATAGTCTTCCAGAGAGAGAGAGAGAGAGAGAGAGGAATCTTACCTCAAATTTTGTGGGTTTTCGTCTCCCAGAGAGAGAGAGAGAGAGAGAGAGAGAGAGAGAGAGAGAGAGAAAATATCTAAAATTTTGTGTTTTTCGGTCTTCCAGAGAGAGAGAGAGAGAGAGGAATCTTACCTCAAATTTTGTGGGTTTTCGTCTTGAGAGAGAGAGAGAGAGAGAGAGAGAGAGAGAGAGAGAGAGAGAGAGAGAGAGAGAGAGAGAGAGACCTTACCTTACCTTACAGACCTTACAGTTCGTTCGGGTTGCCCCAGGTCCCTCAGTGTGAGGCACCTTTGATGTCTACCAGAGAATTGCTAACGCATCTTCCGGTATATTTTGCATCTTCCAGTCTTGGATGGTCTGGGATGCATCTTAGATATTTGTCGAGCTTATTCTTAAACACATCTACACTCACTCCTGTTACGTTCCTCAGATGAGCTGGTAGCGCATTGAATAGACGCTGCATTATCGATGCTGGTGCGTGGTGGATTAATGTCCTGTGTGCTATCTTTAGTGTTCCTGGTATAGTTTTGGGCACTATTAATCTACCTCTGCTTGCTCTTTCTGATATTTTAGCTCCATGATATTTTCGGTAATTCCTTCTATCTCTTTCCATGCTTGGATTACCATGTAGCGTTCTCTTCTCCTTTCAAGACTATATAAATTTAAGAATTGTAGTCTTTCCCAGTAGTCAAGGTCCTTAACTTCTTCTATTCTAGCTGTAAATGACCTTTGTACACTCTCTATTTGTGCAATATCCTTTTGGTAGTGTGGTACCATATTATATTGCAATATTCAAGTGGACTACGTACGTACATTTTATAAAGCATAATCATGTGTTCAGCTTTTCTTGTTTTGAAGTGCCGGAACAACATTCCCATATTTGCTTTGCATTTTGCCAATAGAAATGCTATTTGATCATTGCATAACATATTCCTATTCAACATCACACCAAGGTCTTTAACTGCTTCCTTGTTTGTGATTGTTTCATTATTAGGTCCTTTATATGCATATAGCATTCCTACTTTATCACCATAGTTCATTGATTCAAATTTATCAGAGTTAGATACCATCCTATTTATCTCTGCCCATTTATATATTTTGTTTAGGTCTCTTTGTAGCGAGTTCCTATCTTCATCACAAGCAATTTCTCTACTTATTCTTGTGTCATCTGCAAAACTTCTTACTACTGAGTCCTTAACATTACTGTCTATGTCTGCAATCATAATCACAAACAGCAATGCAGCTAACACCGTACCTTGTGGTACACCGGATATTACCGTAGCTTCATCCGATTTCTCATCGTTTGCAATCACTATCTGTTTTCTGATTGGCAAAAATTCTTTTATCCATCTTCCTACTTTGTCAACAATGTTATGTTTTCTAATTTTTTTCGCTAATATATTATGATCTACCTTGTCAAAAGCTTTTGCAAAGTCTAGGTAAACCACATCTGTATCTTTTCATTTATCATATTTTTATATATGCTTTCATGGTGGACTAACAGTTGGGTTTGTGTACTTTTTCCAGGTACAAAACCATGTTGTCCTATATTGAACAATCTATTTTTCATTAAATGTTTCATTATATTTTTTTTCATTACCCTTTCATATACTTTCATAATATGAGATGTCAGACTCACAGGCCTATAATTACTTGCCTCTAGTCTTGAACCACTTTTGAAAGTAGGAGTAATATATGCTAATTTATGCTCATCATAAATCTTGCCTGTATCTATACTTTGTCTTAATAATATTGCTAGCGGCTTTGCGATTGAATGAACCACTTTCTTTAACAATATAACAATATGGCAGGTACGCCATCTGGTCCTGCTGCTGATCCATTTTTAATTTCATTTATAGCCTGCACAATATCGGCTTCTGTAATATCTATACCCGATAAGTATTCAATATTTTCATCTCTTATTTCTGTATCATTATCTTCATTGTCAATTCTAGGTGTAAATTCACTCTTATATCTTTCTGCTAATATGTTACATATTTCCTTTTTCATTCGTTAATCGCCCTTCAATTCTTAGAGGGCCTATTTCTACTCTTATTTTATTCATCTTTTTTGCATGAATAAAAAATTTTAGGGTTTTGCTTGATATTTTATAGGGTCTTTTCTTCTAGGTTCCATTTTTCATTTTCTTTTGATTGTATAATCTTCTGTTCTGCATTTTCTATCTTACTTTTTAGTTCCATCACTTTCCATGCATTCTTTTCTTTTGCACGACATTTTTTCCACTTTCTAATTTTCTGGAACAAGATCCTTCTGTCTCTTGGAATTCGTGACTGATGTTTACTTTTTTTCTTCGGTATATATTTTTCCACTATTTCCTCTAATATTTTATATAATATATTGGTATTTACCTGTATATTATCACTTACAAATATGTTTTCCCATTCTTTGTTTAATTCTTCATTTATTTTTGACCAATTTATATTCTTACTATAGAAATTGTATTTTCCATATCCTTCCCATTTTTTCGTCTCTTGCTTTTCTCTGTTTTCATGTGTTTTGGAACGGACTGTTAGTTCTATGACATTATGGTCCGAAATACCGTGTTATATACTATTATTTCTTTTAACATAGTTCACTTCATTCCACAAATACTAGGTCTAAAATATTATCCTTTCTTGTTGGCAGGTGATTTATTTGCTGAATGTTATGTTCTAGTAGCATATCTAATAGCTTTTCAAATTGCCTCTTATCTTCTGGGGCGCTACTATTGCTCTCTTTTTTATATGTTAAATACAACCACAAAGAATCGTGTCTAAAATTGTCTTTTTCGTCTTCGAAATAGAGGGAGAGAGAGAGTATCATCTAAATTTATACATAACTCAATGCACATGTTTATAGGATACTATACTGGCATAAGGCCGGCTTAATTCCAGCAACACCGTCAACTGTGCGGAAATTACAGTACTGTGATAACAGACAGAATGAATCTCATTCTCTGACTGAAGGAGATTATAGATTTTAGGCCTCGGTACAACTAATTACATTTTAGCTTTTATAGATACCAGCTTTTATAGATAATTTGGGTTAGAGTTAGACATGACAGCAAACAATATCTAGGATCCAGTTTGTGACCTATTATTATTATTATTATTATTATTATTATTATTATTATTATTATTATTATTATTATTATTATTATTATTATTATTATTATTATTATTGAAGAAATAAAAATCCACAATTATATAGTAAAAAAATATATTACTATGTAAAAAACCAAAGACTTTCGAACACCTGAACGGTGTTCCTCATCAGTGTTAACGTTAAAATGCAAAGTGAGGGTAGTTTTCTTATGAAATAGTTTTTAAAATTGGGGCGGGGCGAGAAGATAACAGCCCATCACGGAAGTGCTGGTTCGGGTGTTATGTAATACCAAATTCAACAGGCAGTTGCGCCAATCTCCTTGATCTTCGTACTTGCGATGTTGCATCTGCCTGCGCTGCGTAGGTGCCATAGTCGGAACCATCCACAGGGCTGTTATCTTCTCGCCCCGCCCCCAATTTTTTTAAAAACTATTTCATAAGAAAACTACCCTCACTTTGCATTTTAACGTTAACATGATGAGGAACACCGTTCAGGTGTCTGAAAGTCTTTTGGTTTTTTACATAGTAATATA
>NC_089799.1:3919705-3947205 GCF_040412425.1 Macrobrachium rosenbergii
TTTAGAGTACTCAGTCGTAATAATTAATGTTATGAGAATTCAGATATCTGGCTGAAGTGAGGTATATTTTTGAATTTTGAGATTGGTTGTGTAATAACCAGGTACTTGATACGCATTGTGACAATATATATATATATATATATATATATATATATATATATATATATATATATATATATATATATATATATATATATATATATATATATATGCATACTTGCACAAGAATCCTAGAATAAAAATTTCTTTTTAGTGGAGAGGAACTGTTAACCAAAGCTTCTTTTCTGTTAAAGTTTACATGAAGACGTAATAGCTATTAAGATGGACAATCTATAAAGTAAATTCTCAATTCGGAAATGCTTCAAATATTAAAAGTACAATACTGAGGCCAAAAACACTTAAATGTTATAGGAAATGCTTCAAATATTAACAGCACGATACAGAGGCCAAAAACACTTAAATGATATAGTGTTTGTATTAATTCTAAATAAGGAAACGCTTCAAATGGCAGAAGCATGATGCAGAGGACAATAACAATTTAATAATAGAGTATTTGTACAAAATGCTCCAGCCCTGATTGGTGTAATACTATCTGAGAAAAGAAAACGAAATTGTGATACTGTATTTAATATTATTTGTGAGAAAGAAAACGAAATTGCTATTTTGTATGTAATACTATTTGAGGGAAAGAAAACGAAATTGTGATTTTATATGTAAAACTATTTGAGAGAAAGAAAACGAAATTGTGATTTTATATGTAATACTATTTGAGAGAAAGAAAACGAAATTGTGATTTTATATGTAATACTATTTGAGAGAAAGAAAACGAAATTGTGATTTTATATGCAATACTATTTGAGAGAAAGAAAACGAAATTGTGATTTTATATAGATTTAAAAAAAAGGGTCTTAATATATTTAGATAAGAGGCTCAGAACCTTCTCTACAAAGCTTAAAATGCATTCGAACTTGCATGAGATAAGTTTTTGACACACATTCTTCATCGCTTTCTCAGCTCTTAGTTTAAATTACCTACATTTTGAGAAGTAAAGAATTTTCAAAACGTGTTCATTATGTGTATGGAACTCAGATTTATATACAAATACATAAACCAAAGTATATATCCGTTCCTGAGAGTGTATACGTCATTATGACATATTTCCATCCTATTTCATCAAAATTAGCATGTAATATTTATGATAAGTGCCAACAATATTTTGATTTTTCGTCAGTGCTCATCAATTATGTTGAGTATTATTGCACAAGGGCTTTCTTGTCAAGCATCATAAAACGAAGGTTATTCCCGTAGCGAAATTTATTTCCAGACAATATAATGGTGGTTAATGAATAACATCAAAAATAAGATTCAGGTACACTGTCCATTAATTCCCGATTGTGCCAAGTAACATGCGGCCTTTCAAAGCATGTTCTGGTGAAAGCTATTATTGTGGTTTTAAATGAAACGATGTGTGCTTTGGTGTACCGAATAAAATCACAATTCAAATAACGATTTCACAACATCACGACTCAGAAATTGTAGCAAATGAAAGTTAGGTATAAAATGCCAAAGCACAACAGCTTCTAAATTTCTGAAATTGCATCAAATAAAAGGCAGGTATAAAATACCGAAACACAAGACTAAGTTATTTGAGATTTTAAAGTCAAATGGAAAACTTTTTTAAAGTTTACATCTCTCGACGACCGTAACGTATCGCAATGCAAAATGCGTCCTAGGACGCCTTTGCTTTGCATTTTTATGCCTGTTATATATTTGTGAAGACAGTTAAGATTGCTTTAGTTTGCATATTTTAATACCCGCCACGGTTGAACGCTGGAAAGGGAACAAGAAAAATTATGATTAAAAGGAAAATGAATATGTTTGAGGGAAAGCACAGGATATATATTTAATGAATGGTGAAATATTAAAGTTGATTATATTAATGAAGGTCATTAAGGAATTGACTGAATTTAAAGAAAAGAGAGAGAGAGAGAGAGAGAGAGAGAGAGAGAGAGAGAGAGAGCAAATACAAACCACAGAGTATGACATTAAAGAATTTATATGACATTAAAAAAGAGCAATTTTAAGAGAGAGAGAGAGAGAGAGAGAGAGAGAGAGAGAGAGAGAGAGAGAGAGAGCGAGAGAGAGCGCATAGCATTAAATAATATAAACGAAATTAAAAACGAGCAATTTTGAGAGAGAGAGAGAGAGAGAGAGAGAGAGAGAGAGAGAGAGAGGACGTAAAGGAAAAGTAATTACTTAAAAAAAGGTAATTACATCTTAAAAGTAACTTATAAAACTTGCGTATATGTTCATTTGTGATTATAAACAGTTAAGTAAAAGAAACACAAGACATAGGGGCGCTAATTACTTTCTAAGAGCAATTACATTTATAAAAGCAATCCATAAAAGTAATATCAATGTATCGAATTCCTTTCCAGGTAAAGATTCTTTGCCAAACGTTCCCCAGAAACTTGATAAAAACACCACCAAGAGTTTTGAAACGGCCAAATTAGGGTCAGGTGAATCATCACAGCAGGTAGCAGGTAATTGTCTTTCTATTCATCAGCCTTCATTCAGTTTTGAAAGTTCATGGGTTATGACTCTCCCCCAACCCCCTCTGGTTAAAGTCTGCGTATTGGTCCACGTCATTCACAACAAAGCTTTTGTTTTTATTTTTTATTCAGCAGTCAAACAAAAGCTTCTTTCCTCTTTAAATACCTAAAAGCTTTTGTTTTTCTTAGATTATTCAGGATATTAAGCGTCACGTTGGGTTCTAAGGAAGCAGTCCAACAAAAGCTTCTTTCCTCTTTAAATGAATACCTAAAACTTTTATTTTTTTTAGATTATTCAGAACTTTAAGCGTCACGCTGGGTTCTATGGAAGCAGCCAAACAGAAACTTCTTTCCTCTTTATATACCCAAAAGCTTTTGTTTTTCTTAAATTATTCAGAATCTTGAGCGTCAAGCTGGGTTCTCTGGAAGCAGTCAAACAAAAGCTTCATTCCTCTTTAAATGAACACCTAAAAGCTTTTGCGTTTCTTACATTATTCAGAATTTTACGAGTCGCGCTGGTTTCTATGGAAGCAATCAAACAAAAGCTTTCCTCTTTAAATGAATACCTAAAAGCTTTTGTTTTTATTTTTTTATTTAGTATTTTACGTGTCACATTGGGTGCTATGGAAGCAGTCAAAACAAAAGCTTCTTTCTTTTTAAATGAATACCTAAAAGCTTTTGTTTTTCTTACATTATTCAGAATTTTACGGGCCGCGCTGGGTTCTATGGAAGCAGTCAAAACAAAAGCTTCTTTCCTCTTTAGATGAATACCTAAAAGATTTTGTTTTTACTTTTTTTATTCAGAATTTTAAGCGTCACGCTGGGTTCTATGGAAGCAATTCAAAAAAAGCTTCTCTCTTCTTTAAATGAATACGTAAAAGCTTTTGTTTTTATTACATTATTCAGAATTTAACGCGTCGCGCTGGTTTCTATGGAAGCAGTCAAACAAAAGCTCCTTTCCTCTTTAAATGAATACCTAAAAGCTTTTTGTTTGTAATTTTTATTTAGTATTTTACGTGACACACTGGGTGCTATGGAAGCAGTCAAAACAAAAGCTTCTTTCTTTTAAAATGAAAACCTAAAAGCTTTTGCCATATTCAGAATTTTCAGGGCTTTGGGTTCTTCAGTCAAAAATGAACTTCTTTACCTAAAATTTTGCTTTTGTTTTTATTACATTATTCAGAATTTTACAAAAAACATCTCTTCTTTAAATGAATAATTAAAAGCTTTTGGGTTTCAGAATTTTGGAAGCAATGCAAACAAAACCTGTTCAAATTAACTAAAGGCTGTTTGCAGAGTCCCTTCGGCCCTAAGCTGCACCCCCTTTTTTTTTAGTGTTTTACTTTACCTCCATTCCTGATCCCTTTCTCCCAGCTTGCTGTCCAGTCACTCGAACTCCCTCTTTTCAATACCTTGAGCGCTGAATGGCTGAAAGAGCCCCAGTGCTTGGCTTTGTAGTCAAATTTTCATCAACCAAACCAAACCAAAAATTGATCGATTTTTTTTCTATCGTCGTAACTTAAAAAAAATTTTAAGTTCGCCTATTTCAGGAGAGTTTATTTTTTTTTTTTTGGAAAAGCGAAATGAAAACATTCCCAAAAACAGTAAACTTTCTATTCATCGCCCTCACATTTATCAAAACTAGTATTGCTAAGAAAGTCACAATCTCGTGAAAAACAGTTTGTGTAATAAAAAATGACAATGATATAGTCAACTATATCACTATGTAAAATACAAAAGCAAAGACTTTAACATAAACACTGATGAGGAATCGAAAGTCTTTGCTTTTGTCTTTTACGTAGTAATACAGTTTGCTATACAATTATATATTTTTATCACACAAAACTATCATTATCAAGTATTATGAAACACCAACAGGACACAACTGACCTCCCCAGCGCAACAACATTCTCAAAACAAGCAACACAGCTTGACGTGACGAACCGAGTTTATTTTGGCAGCAACAAATCGATGCGAGGGGAGAGTGACAATAGCCTTCGACAAATAACATTAAAAAAAAAAAAAATATAAAGAACGAAGCGCGGGAACGTCTGTAAAGCTATGCTGCACATAAAAACGAGTGATAAAAAACACAATGAAAGTGTATTTATCGGTTATTTTATCGCGTCTCGTATATCTTCTTAAAAATTAGTTCAGGGTTTTTATAGATGCTATTTGGAAGAGAATGTGTATCATGAATGAAG
This sequence comes from Macrobrachium rosenbergii, assembly GCF_040412425.1. Classification (NCBI taxonomy): domain Eukaryota; kingdom Metazoa; phylum Arthropoda; class Malacostraca; order Decapoda; family Palaemonidae; genus Macrobrachium; species Macrobrachium rosenbergii. The sequence goes on from NC_089799.1 coordinate 3,924,462, forward strand.
GGAGAGCTATGGATTCACGGTCAGAGATATTTGAGATCGACTATTTTATGCTTTTAAAACACGGGTTATACAAGAAAATCATCCTTACTAAGCAGAGAATCTGTATTCTTAAACTGAGCGAAACTTATATAATAATAATAATAATAATAATAATAATAATAATAATAATAATAATAATAATAATAATAATAATAATAATAATAATAATAATAATAATTTTTATTATTATTATTATTAATATAATAATAATAATAATAATAATAATAATAATTTTATTATTTTTATTATTATTATTATTAATTATTATTATTATTATTATTATTATTATTATTATTATTATTATTTTGTTGAAAACAGTGGCAGTGTTCAGCGAGTTAATTCCAATATTCATGTTTGTCTAAATTGGGATATTTGTCAAAGATTGTGTTATGAAAATATCCCAAATATCCCAGTTTAGACAAACATGAATATTGGAATTCTACACAACAACCTAGCTGAGCCGGAAAAATGAATTGTCAGAATTGAAAAAGCCCTGTATAAGATTAATTCGTTGAAAACTGCCACTATTTTCAACAAAACATGCATCAAAGAATGTCTACTCCCTGCAAATAATAATAATAATAATAATAATAATAATAATAATAATAATAATAATAATAATAATAATAATAATAATAATAATAATAAGCATTCTCCAAAGTTTTCCTTCTGAATATATGACATTAATTATATCTCAAAACCTTAAATAATTGTACAGTATAATATATGCATTACTAATTTCTCATAACTATCCTTAAATTGCACATTGATTTTATGTCTCTTTTAGTATTATTTAAAATCATTTGAGTTCAATCTTAGATGATGCATAAAGGAATGTCCAAGTAGAAGTGACTAACATCAAATTTCAAGTGCTCCTTTGTTTTACTCTCGAGGCAGATCATTTCATTGTTTCCTCCCTAATTCCATTTTCGCACAAAAGTTCGAAATTCCTATTGTCTCCTATTCAATGCTTTCAAGCTACATTTTTTTTTTTTTTTTGCATTACGCTCCCTTGTCATTGACCCGTGTTACTTTCCCAGGACTCTTTCATGCAACCCTCTGCTCTCTTGCAACCTTTTTGTTTATGCAACCTTCTGTTCACTTGCAACCTTTCTGTTTATGCAGCGTTCTGTTCACTTGCAACCTTTTTGTTTATGTAACACTCTGCTTAATTGTAACCGTCCTGTTTATGCAACCCTCTGCTTAATTGCAACCCTCTGGTCACTTGCAATCTTTCTGTTTATGCAATCCTCTACTCGCTTGCAATCTTTCTGTTTATGCAATCCTCTACTCGCTTGCAACCTTTCTATTTATGTAACACTCCTGCTGACTTGCAACCTTTCTGTTTATGTGTTATGCAATGAATTTGAAAGTATTTCTACAGTGAATAAGTATGAAATTCACTGATCGTAATAAGAGAGAGAGAGAGAGAGAGAGAGAGAGAGAGAGAGAGAGAGAGAGAGAGAGAGAGAGAGAGAGAGAGAGACGGTGTTGATAACTTGAAATGATGAGCCGTGAGACCAAGTAAATTGGATGTCGGTGTTTAAGTCATAAACTTGAAATAATTCATACATTTTATTATTCTTGTATATAAAGGTTTTGTTGCTTTTGTTGTCCTTGGCAAATGTTAGTTTTTGTCAGTAGATGGCGTTGTCGTTTTGTCGTTCTCTTTGTTCCATATTCCTTGGAAAATTGTTTTCGCTTGTGGTTCGTGTTTTAAATTCACTTCCACCTGAAGCATTCCCAATCTCGGACCGTAAGTATTACTTATTATACAATTTATGTAATTTAAATATTATACAAGTTATGTAATTTAAATGTTTAATGGTTGGAAATTAATTCATTTGTAATATATTCACTTCTAATTTGTATAAATGCTATTTGTAAATTTTATGCTGATTGCAGATTTTATGTACCCTGACGAATCTGCCAGCTAAAGCTTGTCAGAATGAACTGTACCTGCCATTTGTAATCTTAATGGACGCTTCCACTAAACATCATAATGTGGAGCCATAATTCTTTACCTTCAAATATACACAAAGGAAAGTTTGTTTAAAGTGGAATTTTTTTATTGAATTATGTAAACTGTTCATCTAATCAGCCTTATGGTTTATATTTTATTAAACCATTTTTCATTTAGAATATGTTGTTAAGGTGTTTTTAAATAAAATATAAAAATGTTTATATCTTTGTTTCCACCATAAATACTGTATTTGGAAGTGATTTCTCAAACATTTTAGTAATTTGAGGTAGTCGAGGTGCCTTAAGTTAAACATCACTATTGCCATCAATTGTTTACATCTTATAACTCTTTAAAACCTCGACAAGTGGCGCAGTGAGTAGGATTAATTTTTATACACGGTGATGTACTGTTTGCTGATGTCCTTTTATTTGCAGTTAATCATGTGCGTGATACCTGCGGCCGAGATGGAGTGTCTTCAGGTATAAGTACTTGTGATGACAAATTGGTTGTATTTCCTCTCAGTCGACATGGTGTTCATGTGCAGATTGTTTTGTGCTTTGTTGATGAATTTTGAGGTAAGGTATTTAGTATTTTGTACATTCTTGTTGTTGTGAAGTGGTTCGAGAATTTTGCAGTTAGATTTGCTGTGGTAAAATTGGGAAGTGATTATTTAATGTTTTAGTAAATTTATAATCAGTGGCTTCAGAAGTCTTGTTTGTAATGAAGGTAGAATGGAATTAGGGTCAGTGACCGATCTATAAAATCCTCTGGTTTCTCAGTGATACTGTGTTTTGAAATCTTATTGATTGATAGGCTACGTGAGAGTTTCCGAGATTTTGATGTTCGTTATAATTACTGATGAGTGCCTAAATTTTGTTTTAATTCTATCTAAGTGAAATTTGAATGTTTCATAGTGCTTTAGTTGCATAGAAACTTCGTGGCGTTTTAAAGCATTGCTGTATTGTGGTAGTGTTATTCAGCCTTTGGTAATCCTGTAATTTTGTTTTAAAGCAATATGCTATATTACAAGATTAGCCTCTATGTTAACATTAACTTGTGTGTTTAATATTTTGCCTAAGTTGGCTTGTGTGTATTAGCATGTGCTATTGAACACATAATATAAAATTTATTTCTAGTTTAAATTTATCTATTGCTGATACAAGTGAAAATTTAAAAATTTTTGCATATTTTTGCAGCTAATTGAATTCCTTGTTGTAGCATGATATCTTTTGCATAGTAATTTCAGTATTTTTCTAATAATGGATATGTTAAAATTGTTTGAGAAGGCAATTGAGTTAGGATTGACTAAGGAGAGTGCTGAAGCTTTTGTAAATAAACAAATTGCTAAAGAAGAAGAAGATAAACTTAGAGAAGAAAGAATAGCAGAGAGAAATGAAAGAATAGCAGAGAGAAATGAAAAGAAATTATTTGCAAAATTGGCTGACAAAGAGGAAGCTAGAAAACATGAACTTGAAATGGCTAAATTGAAATTTGAAGCTGGTGCTAGTAATGTGAGTGAGAATAGGTTTGTTTCATCTTTGCCTAAAATTCCTCCATTTGATGATAAAATAGATGATATTGAGACTTATTTACAACGCTTTGAGAAACTAGCTAAATTTCATAAGTGGGAACAGAGTGAATACGCTCCTTTATTGGGAACTTTACTTAGAGGTAAATCTTTGAAAACTTATTGTAGTCTTGCTTCAGATATAGCTGACGATTATGATAAGCTAAAGAAAGCTCTATTGAAATCATTTCATGTTAATCCGAATGAGTATAGGAAGAAGTTCAGAGAAGGTACAATCAATATAGGTGAAAGCTATTTACAACTTGTTTGTCGGTTGAGACAATATTTTGATAAATGGTTAGAACTTTCAGAGATTGAGAACACATATGAGTCTGTCTGTCTGATTTCATGATTTGTGATCAGATCTTGACTAACTGTTCTCCTGATTTGCAAATGTTTTTGCAAGAAAAGAAATTGAAAGGTTCTCAACAATTGGCTGAAATTGCTGATAATTTCATGACTGCCCATGGGGTAAACAAGTGCATGAAAACTAAGTTTAAAGTTAGAGAAAACAAAATATCCTCTTAAAAGTACACTTTCAGATACAAAACTTGGTGATCCTGTTGTTAACCCTTATGAAAAGCTGAAATGTCATCTTTGTAATAAGATGGGTCATATACGACCTAACTGTCCTGAAAATCCCACCAATTTCAGCAAAGAAAAAAACCCTGTACCCAAAGTGTCAGTAGCGTTTGCTCGTGAAGAGAAACCCAAAGATTGTGTAGTTGATGACAAGGGTAAAGTATTTGGTATCCGTGCTAACATTGTTTTTGATACAGGATGTAATACTGTAGTTTTACGTGAAGAATTGGTACCTAAGTATTACAAACTAGGGAGTCCTATTAAAGTATATAATTTTCTTGGTGTCCCTGTGTATTTGCCTACTTTGAAATGTAATATAAAGTCCAAGTTCTTTTCTGGTCGCTGTAGAGCGGTAGTTGCACCTATTAAATGTGCTGATGTATTGATTGGTATTATACCTGGTTTAAAGTCTAACGTAACTTCTGGATTAAGTTTGATCAGTGATTTATCTTCTAGTAATCATATAGATGATGGTAATCAGATTGCAAATTCAGTTGATTTAAGTAATTTATCTGTTGCTGAAAATCAATGTACAGTTAACGTAACAACTCGTGCACAGAAAGTGAAACAAAGTATGCCGGTCATGCCTTTGTCTAGTAATTTACCAGATTTGAACGTAGATTCTTCTGACTTTTCTAGTTGCCAGTTAACTTGTAAAACATTGAAGAGTGTTAGAGATGCTTTACGTAAGAATGAAGAAATAGTTTGCAAAGGTCGTACAGTCAAGTATGTATCTGTTGATAATCTTCTTTATCGTAAATGTGTTAAAAGTACTAATATTCAAGATGTTGGGGCTTTGCAACTTGTTGTTCCATTGAAGTACCGTGATATGGTAATGAAAGTAGGTCACGAGTCATTGTTATCCGGACATTTCTCATCTAGAAAAACTATTGATAAGATATTACATAAATTCTATTGGCCACGAGCTGGAGCTGAAATTGCCAGATTTACTAAATCTTGTCATACCTGTCAGAAATTCGGTAGGAAGTCTACTAAAGTTCCTCTGTGTAGCCCTCCTATAATTAGTGAACCTTTTTCTAGAATTGCCATCGATATTGTAGGTCCTATTACACCTGCATCGGATAGAGGTCATAAATACATTCTTACTGTTATTGACTTAGCTACACGTTATCCAGAAGCAGTTCCATTGCAAAATATTGATTCTGTAACAATTGCTGAAAGTCTTATGGAGATATTTTGTCGCGTTGGCGTTCCTAAAGAAATTCTAAGTGATAGGGGAACTCAATTTCGTTCCGACCTTATGTCCGAAGTTCATAAACTTCTATCTGTGAAAGCCCTTTATACTAGCCCGTACCATGCAGCCTGCAACGGTGTTGTTGAGAGATTGAATGGTGTCCTCAAAGGTATTCTTAAGAAAGTGTGTTGTGATTATCCATCAAACTGGGACCGTTATCTTCCAGTGGTTCTTTTTGCTTATCGGGAAATACCCAATGATTCTTTAAAGTTTAGCCCGTTTGAATTACTCTATGGTCGAAATGTGCGTGGACCATTAGCAATTCTCCATGAACTATTTAGTAATTCCAATCTTGATGATGAGTTGAAGACTACTTATCAGTATATTATTGACTTGAGGTCCAAATTACAGGAAATGGCGAAACTTGCTGTGCATAATGCAGAAATAAGCTCTCGTAAGTATAAGGAATATTTTGATAAGAAGTGTAAAATACGTAAGTTTGAAAAGGGAGAAGAAGTGTTGGTTATGCTTCCCACTAGTAGTAATAAGTTTTTAATGCAGTGGAAAGGCCCTTATTCTGTTGATTCCTGTCATTCCAATGGTGTAGATTATCTTGTTAAAATTGGGAATAAAGTAAAACTCTATCATGTGAATATGCTCAAGAAGTATTATCGACGTGCCAAAGTTAACGTTGTAGAGAAAGCGGTAAAAAGTGTAAAGAACAGTAATGATTTGTTTAAGCCTGTTCAAGTAAATTTTCTTGAAGAACTTGAAAGTGATAGCAATGCTGGTATTGAATTTTTTGAGCTTGATAGTAACAACTGCCATATCAACCCTGAACTGTCACATTCTCAGAGAAAAGACATTGCCAAAGTCATTAGTTCTTATTCTGATGTAATATCTGATAAACCTGGAATTTCTAGGGTGATGAAACATAGTATAAAACTTGTGAATGATATCCCTTTCAGATTTAAAATGTACCCGGTTCCTGTACATCTTGTTAATGAATTTAACGATGAAGTAGATAAAATGCTTGAGATGAATATTATAGAGCCATCATCATCTCCATATTGTTCTCCAGTTGTACTTGTCAGGAAACCTGACAAATCTTTACGATTATGTATAGACTATAGGGAATTGAATAATTTAACCGTATTTGATGCAGAGCCAATGCCCCGTTTAACAGATTCCTTGCATGAATTTAGTAATAAACTTTATTTTACGGAACTTGATTTATGTAAGGGCTATTATCAGATACCCATGTCAGAAGAAAGTAAACAATATACAGCATTTGCAACAAAATATGGACTTATGCAGTTTACAAAAATGCCTTTTGGTCTCAAAACGGCCTGTGCTACGTTTATCAGGTTAATGCGTAGAGTTCTTGCCGGATTATCAAATGTTTCCTGCTACTTTGATAATATAGTAATCTTTAGTAATAATTGGGACGATCATGTCGTTCATGTCCAGAAAGTTTTTGACAGGTTGCGTGAACATAATCTTACAGTTGGTCCTTCTAAATGTAACTTTGGATATCGTAAGATAAATTACCTTGGATATTCTTTAGGCAATAATTCATTGAGTCCACAAAATGGTAAAATTGAAAGTATCTTATCCATGCCATTGCCTTCTACCAAGAAGCAATTAAGATCATTCATGGGAAAATAGGTTTTTACCAACGTTTTATTCCTGATTACTCTATTATTGCAGCTCCAGTTACAAATTTGCTAAAGAAAGGTAGTAGTAATCAATTGCAATGGACTGATGAACAAATCAATAGTTTCAATCAACTTAATGCTTCCTAATTTGTCAGAAGTTTTCTATCTACACACAGATGCTTCTTCAACTGGTGTTGGTGCTGTCCTGCTGCAGAAATCTGACGGTGTATTAAAACCAGTTGCGTATGATAGTAAGAAGTTTTCAGGCCCTGAAACACGATATTCTGTCATAGAGAAGGAATGCTATGCAATTAAGAGAGGAATTGAAAAATTTAAAGAATACTTGTACGGTAGAGAATTTATTTTGCAGACTGACCATCTTCCCTTAGCATACCTACACAAAATGAAGAACAACAATGATAGGCTTATGCGTTGGGCTCTAAGTCTTCAACCCTATTCTTTCAGAGTCGAGTATATCAAAGGCTCGGAGAATATTGGTTCCGACATGCTTAGTCGTTGTATATAATTTTATTTCTAGTTTATGCTTGGTATGGGGGTATTGTCGGTGTTTAAGTCATAAACTTGAAATAATTCATACATTTTATTATTCTTGTATATAAAGGTTTTGTTGCTTTTGTTGTCCTTGGCAAATGTTAGTTTTTGTCAGTAGATGGCGTTGTCGTTTTGTCGTTCTCTTTGTTCCATATTCCTTGGAAAATTGTTTTCGCTTGTGGTTCGTGTTTTAAATTCACTTCCACCTGAAGCATTCCCAATCTCGGACCGTAAGTATTACTTATTATACAATTTATGTAATTTAAATATTATACAAGTTATGTAATTTAAATGTTTAATGGTTGGAAATTAATTCATTTGTAATATATTCACTTCTAATTTGTATAAATGCTATTTGTAAATTTTATGCTGATTGCAGATTTTATGTACCCTGACGAATCTGCCAGCTAAGCTTGTCAGAATGAACTGTACCTGCCATTTGTAATCTTAATGGACGCTTCCACTAAACATCATAATGTGGAGCCATAATTCTTTACCTTCAAATGTACACAAAGGAAAGTTTGTTTAAAGTGGAATTTTTTTATTGAATTATGTAAACTGTTCATCTAATCAGCCTTATGGTTTATATTTTATTAAACCATTTTTCATTTAGAATATGTTGTTAAGGTGTTTTTTTTAAATAAAATATAAAAATGTTTATATCTTTGTTTCCACCATAAATACTGTATTTGGAAGTGATTTCTCAAACATTTTAGTAATTTGAGGTAGTCGAGGTGCCTTAAGTTAAACATCACTATTGCCATCAATTGTTTACATCTTATAACCCTTTAAAACCTCGACATTGGAGTTTGACCACAACCAACGTCGAGTTATGGGAAAGTAAGGAGGAGCTTATGAAGTAAAAAGTTCAGCAAAATTGACCTGATTTGTCCTTTGCCAAAGTGGGAGTTGAAATTGAACCATTAAGATTAGAGTAGACTTCCTCAAAGAGGCGGAGTTTTATTCAACATAGGTCCAGAGTTCATTCTGATCAATTTTTAGTTAGAGTTAACTTGAACCCTTTTTGGGTAAGATCTGTGTCGCTCTCCTCTCTGACATCAAGAGAAATTTCTAAGTCCAGTGTGGCTGGCCGTGTGAACTATTTAGTGTTATAAGAATAAAACCTAAGAAGTGCCCGGTGAATCCATTACCCCTCCCTCCTGAAATAAGATAGACAGTGTAAACAGAATTACCAAAGTGAACAACAGCAGACAGAAGCAGAGTCATTCATAGTTGGGAACGCATACCACAACATAAAAAGTGCATATGCGTAATATAAAACTGGTGGCAGCTTGGAGGGATTTCGCCCAGCGCACATTTGAAAAACAATAAATGTTCACGGCCCTAGAGAAATTTACAGAGAGTGAAGAGTGACTGCGCTAATAACTAACTCTCAATTTAAAAGCGCAAATAATTTCAAGACGGTCTTCAGCAACTAGATACATCAACACAGCATTAAAGGTAGCAGAAGGGAACGAAGCAGAACGAAATATTCCAAGAAGCAGTGAATCTTTTTGCGTCGATCGGATAGAAAATTGACAGCGGTAAATCCCTGCCTAGTTTGAAGTTTCCGAACATTCGCATAAGATCAACCAGAAATTCAGTTTAATAATTAACTATTACAATAATAAGAACAATAGTAATAATCACGGCATAGATCAACGGTGATTTTTATAAGAAAAGTATAACGAAATTTATGAGACTAGCGCAACTCGCGCTAATCTTCGCCGATCGCAGCAAGTTGAAGACTGACGAAAACAAACAGTGCTGGCGGACGTATGAAAGTCGCTAATATCTACGTCAGTTCAGTGAACTTTTCTATCGTGTACGGACTTAAATACACGAAATTCCCACAAATTTTGGTCGCTAAAAAGGGCGACTTAGCGGAAGGTAGCGGTAGCAGAGTGGCGACGAACGACGGCGAAGAAAGATAGTGAAGAAATCGGAACGTTGATAACCACCCTCCCGAGAGGAAGTTGCGTCTTCAATCAACAGGAGAAAGACACTGGTGACTGGTATTTTCCACTATCATTAACAACAATTTGGAAGGGATTCCAAATTTTTCTTCGACAAATTCAGCGAGTAACGGACTGGAAGTCGGCCGAGCTGTGCCGATTTTCGCTGGAAGCTGACGACATCAGTGCTATCTTCAAGTGCAAGACGACACGAAGCTATTTGAATAGTAATCATTCATTCCTAGTATCGGGGAATTATCAAGAAAAAATTTTTTTCTCTGTGAATAATTAAACATTTTTTTTGTGTGCGTGAAATTTTTACATAATTACTTTTCCCTGCAGTGAGCAAATAATTTTTTTTACATAAATAATTTAAGTAAAATATTTTCTTTTGAAGAATAATTAATTGAATAATATCTCCTTATTGTTGTACGAAGGAAATAATTTTTTCTTTCATATTTAGTAATTTTTTTACGAAATAGAAATTTTCGTTCACTTGGTGATAGAGACAATTCTGTTTAAATTATTCTATCATAATAATTTTTTTTGTTATACACTTGGCGCAGCATTTTTGCAGTGGAACCCAAACAATTGTAATGTCCAAAACTAATATCAGACTTTTTCAGATTGTGAGAGAGTCCTATGAAGGAATGAGTTAGGAAAAATTGAATTTCTATTGTCAGAGGATACAGTCAACTCAGCAAACATGCAATTGAAGTAAGTACCTGCTTCTCAAATTTTTTTTTTCATTTATTTTTCATTCTTGGAATCATTGAATATTTTATTAGTTAATATGAATTAATCCTTTGATGAAGTAATTTCGTGACTGCAACAGACAGTGGGCGGAGACCAGACTCAATATAACCTAAGGCCTGTACCTGAACGACTTTCTAAACAAATTAATCCTAGTAATACTAGACCCAGACGTTCTCATAGTCAAGGTCCCCACTTAGTTTACCGAGTGCGCCTAACACTTCAGTTGTAACCACTAACCCAACAAATTCGATTGTACCTAGACGCCACAACATGGCGCAAGCCGCCGTAATCACCCAAGCCACTAGATTTTGTGGAACGGTAGACCCAAGTAATGTAGATAAAAGTAGATTAGAAGAATATGGTGTAAATCGATGGTTGGCAGACACAGAAAGCAGAATTTCAGCTGCTGGTATCACAGATGAGAAAGAAAAAAATAGATGAAGCATTCTTGTATGTTAGTATGGAACATGGTGATGCACATACAGTTCTTCATTCAGTACTTTTTAGGAAAATTACTCTGTTTAACGAATTCAAGAAACAGTGCTTACAGTTTTGGCAACCAGAAGCACAGAAAGATCCATGGTACAACATAGAACTTTCCATCATCAGAAATATGAGGGTAATCACTTAGTTTTAGCAACTAGAGTAGAGGAAGCTATAGATAGAGTGACGACAGATATGAAAGCTGTAGGAATTGTTGTTGGAAGGAAGGATGACTTTGATGATGATGAAACAGATTTAGCTAGTATATCCAAGGTACTTAGATATATGTCATTAGGACCAATCTACGATGCTTTGGGTAAGGAAGAAAGAGTAGCCTTAAAGAAGTACTGTGATAGGAAGCCAAATGATGGAATTGTACAAACCTTGATGTACATAGAAAGGAAAGTAAAACAGAATTCATCAAGTAGTAGTGCAGATTTTACGGGAACCGTAGCTAGTGGAAGCCCAAGAAATAATAGCAATCAGTCCAGTAGAAACCAATCAGGGCAAACTAGGTCTAGGCATCAGGGAAACAGAAATTCTTTTGATAGAAACGGTGGGAACAACAATAGGAGATTTAATCAATCAAACAGAAACAATCAAGGTAGGCCGCCAAATAGAGGTAACAATGGGAATACCACTGGAACTAATGGAAGTAACAGTGGAAATAACAGGAATCCTGGACAGAGGGGAGCTAGTCAAGGCCAAAATTCAGGGAATAATAGACCACAGTCAAATAGGCAGAGACAAAATTGTGGAAATTGTGGTTATTCCAACCATACAACACAGAATTGTAGAAGAAACAAATGGTGTTCGAATTGCAATAAGACAGGACATTTAATCCAGAACTGTTGGTACAACAAACAGGAAATTCTCAGGGTCTCAAAATAACCACAATACTCAGCCTAATAATCAGAATACCTCCCCCAGTAACCCAAATCAAGGGGATTCTCAGTGACAATCACAGAGAGCGCAGCAGAAAGGTCCATCCTTACAGAAAGAAATAGTGACATTGAATAAGGATGTATCCCCAACAGACATTACTCGAAGTAATGAAATATTGTTTTCTGTAAAGAATTTTAATACGTGTCAGGAAGAGTTGCCTATCATACAAGTACACTTAGAAGGTGTACTGAGTTCCATATTGTTGGATACAGGCAGTACTGTAAGTATCATAGATAAAGGCACTTTAACAGAACATATAGGTTGTGAGCTTTCCCAAATGAGAAAATCCTATAGGACCATAAAGGGGATCGCTGGAAAGCAAATAAGGGCTATAGGCAATGTCAATTTAGAGATAGAAATTCTAAATAAGAAATACAGGGAAGAGTTTGTGGTGTTGGAAGAGAAATATTTTCCAGCTCAAGCTCTATTTTCCTTCCAGGCTATGAAAAGATGTGGAATTACACTAGATTGTAGCAATGGAAGAACAACTATCAAGGAAATTGATAGAGGAAATGTTTGCTCTCTTGAAGAAGAGGAACAGTTTCAGATAAACTTGATCACTTTACCTGAGACAGCCTCATCTGAAGAAGTAGACATCCAACAGATAGAAATGGAATTTAATGCTAACCTTGGGTAGGACAGTGTGTAGAAATTCAATGATAGAAGAAATAGGAGAAAATAGTAAAACTGCTTTTCAAAGCCTAGAAGCCACTCAGGAGGAATTCTCAGATAGCAAGTATGAACCTGATGACTCAAGTGCACGACAAGTAGATACCTCCGAAGAACTTAGTTCTTTTTCCCAACCTGACGATCCTGACACGCTAATAGAAGGTAGTCACCTAATAATATGAGAAGATACGGAAGAGAAGTATCTCAATGAGGTGTTGCTGTTAGGCAACCTGAAAATGACAGAGATAAGTTCTGTGATACCACAAGATGAAAGTTCAGATGATACTGATGTCTGTTACACTGCCGATGTACAGAATGCAGAAGAAATCTGCTTAGTTAGTACTGCCGATGATAATCTTGTAAAATTTAGATTAAATAATAGCGTTATGCTGCATCCACAAGGTCTGACAAAGGTTTATCTTAGAATTATAACAGATAAAAACCTAGGTGATACAAATGTGTTATTAGTTAATGAAGACTTACCAGACTTTGTGAAAATGGACAATTCCCTAGTAAGACTTAATGGTGGAAATTGTACGACTTATGTGTATAATTATTCTGACAAGAGACTAGAATTGCATGCTGGCATAGAATTCTGTAAGGGAATTGTGATTACTAACCCTTTACTAACCATAAGTGAAAAGCATTTGTCTCTGTAGCTGACACAAGAGTTAAATTAGAAAGGAAGTAAATAATACAGATTTTCCTCATTGTAGGGACAGGTTAATACAGATATTAGAAAATATAGGAATGTTGTAGCAGTAACAGGAGATAAGTTAGGAAGGACAGATGTCCTGCAGCACAAAATAGTCATAGAAGATGGTGCTAGACCCTTTTATATACCTAACTACAAACTTCCAATAAGTCAAAGACCCATTGTAGACGAGATGGTTGAAGAGATGAAGGAAGATGGAGTTGTAATTCCTTCTAAGTCACCTTATAATTCACCTTTACTGCTAGTTCCAAAGAAAGGCGGTAGTTGGAGGATGGTAATCGATTACAGGAAATTGAATTCCCACACCGTCCCTGATCGAATGCCAATGCCAGTCATTAATGACATGTTAGCTCAATTAGGAGGTGCCAAGGTTTTTCCTAGCCTCGATCTACTAAGTGGATATTGGCAAGTTCCTCTCGATGAAGAATCCAAGCATCTCACGGCATTCAGTACTCACAAAGAACATTTGCAATTTGAGGTAATGCTGTTTGGTCTTACTTCTGCTCCTTTAACGTTTGTACGTTTAATGCTGCAAATCTTAGGAGATGTTGAAGACGTATCGGTTTATCTTGATGATGTAATAATTGCTAGTAAGGATGTAGAGAGTCATTTCAAGACAACAGAATTAGTATTAGATAGGCTCAGAAAGGCCGGATTAAAGGTAAAAATTAAGAAATGTCAGTTCAGGAAGAAATCTCTAGAATATCTAGGACATGTTATCAGTGAACATGGTTTGAAAATGCAAGAAGGAAAGATTAAGGCTATTGTGGACTATCCAGCCCCAAGAAATTTGAAGGCACTAAGAAGATTCCTAGGTATGGTAGGGTATTATCGACCTTTCTTGAAGGGATTTGCTACAATAGCAAAACCATTAACTGAGTTAACTAGGAAAGATGCTAACTATGAGTGGAAAGATGAACAGGAAACAGCGTTCAAAACACTAAAGGATATGTTGATAACAGATCCTATCCTAGTTTATCCAAACTTCGAGAAGGAATTATACTTAGCCTGTGATGCTTCAAGTACAGGACTAGGTGCTGTCTTGATGCAAAAGGATAAAACAAGGATGAGGACTGTGTACTATGCCAGTAGAGTTTTGAATGCAGCTGAAAGAAATTACAGTACAACAGAAAGAGAATGTTTAGCCTTAGTCTGGGGATTACAGAAATTTAGGCACATTTTGCTAGGACATAAAATTAATGTTCTTACAGATCATAAACCCATTTGTGATCTTTTCAAGAAAAGGGCTTTTACCAATAATATGAAGTTCAATAGATGGTTCGTTAGCGTATTAGAATTTGCCCCAGAATTTAGATACATACCTGGTAGATATAACACATTAGCTGACGCCTTATCTAGATCACAAGAAGAGAACGAGAAACAAATTACCACTCATAATTTCGCCTTCAGTTGTCAAATCACAGACCTAGATTTAGACAAAGTTCGTCAGGAACAACAAAAGGATTCTAGAATAAGGGAAGTAATTGGTAACCTCTTGCAAGGTGAGGAAAATTCAGAGTTTCAATTGATAGATGGATTATTGTACAAAACTTCAGACGAACCAAATGCTTGTTCACGTTTGTACATTCCTAATACACTAATACAGGACGTTTTAGAACTAACCCATTCATACAAGTTATCAGGACATCCTGGAATTAAGAAAACATGTAGAACAATCACTAGAAACTATTTTTGGCCTCGATGTAGTGAAGATGCTACTCGATTTGTTCAGAACTGTACCATATGTAATGTACATAAAGGGGAATGTCAACGTCAAGGCTCCTCTGGAAATGTATCCTTCAGAATTAAATCCTTTTCAAGTAGTCACAATGGATTTCTTAGGTCCATTCCCAAACACCATCAGAGGAAATAAACAGATTTTAGTTTTCATTGACTATTTGACCAGATACGTAGAAATTGTTCCAACCAGAAACAGAGAAGCATCAACGGTGGCAGAAGCCTTTAAGTCTAGAATTATAACCAGACATTCATGTCCTCAAGTTTTGCTCTCAGACAATGCTGCTGAATTTACTAGTGACATTCTAAAGAAACTGTGTGACTTTTATGAGATACAGAAATGTCAAATAACAGCACATAAGCCAAGCTCAAATGGAGCAGTAGAAAGAACAAATCGCAAAATAAAGGATGTTCTGAAAACATTGGTAACCCCAAACACTGAAGACTGGGACTTGACTCTCGAAGACATACAATTTACTCTAAACAACACAGTAAATGAATCAATAGGAGAAACTCCTCATTTCCTATTGTATGGCTACCAAAAGAGAATGCCAAATTCACTTTTGGATGATGCTGCACCACCCAGACGTACGTACAACTATGAGGACTATATTGCTTGGAAGACAAGACGTACGTATGAGACAGTTAAAGTTACCAGGGCTAGGTTAAAGGAGTTACATAAAAAATCTAGTAAGTATTACAATAACAGATCCACCATACCCTCGTTAAAGGTAGGACAACAAGTTTATGTACTCAATCATGTTCTTGAAGGACCTAATACTAAAGTATCCCCAAAATTTCCGTGGTCCATATAGAGTTTTAGAAGTTTTGAAGTTGAATAAATTCAAGTTAATGCATGAGATTACCTTGAGAGAATCTATTGTACATTGGAACCACATTAAAGTAGTTCATTCAGAACCTTGGTCGTCTACCCAGTTGACAGATTTGTCTAATAAAGATAAGATAGATAATAAAATAGAATCTTCAATGACCCCAAGGTATAATTTGAGAAGAAGGTAATGGCAAGTGCAATGGTAAACAAATGTAGTTGATAAGATTTTTACTGCTTAATAACATTATTTCAGCAAATGGATTGTTTGGTGGTTGGCAGTGAGTCAAATTGTGAACTCACTCGTACAACTAAGGAAGGGAGCCATCATCAAGGAACATGGCAAGGTTAAGATGATACAGGACCTAGCCATTGTTAAGATCCGGACGGAGTCCATTATCGATCAGAGAGAGCAGTTAGTCCAGCTGAGCAATCAGATCCAGGCAGGATTACACAGTCTCCAAGATAGAAATTTGTACGACATGCTCTCCAAGTTGCAGAGGGACATTGATAGTGTTATGCCAAGGAAAGTAGTAAAGCGATCACTCATACCCTTTATAGGCGTCGCTTTACACAATCTCTTTGGAGTGGCGACCGATGGTAATGTTGAAAAGCTAAAGGAAAGAGTGGCTCAACTTGAAAATTGGGCTTCTGAACAGGGCACTGTCTATAATAAAGTAATAGGAAATGTCACTCAAAATCAGAAAATGATCACAGTGCTGAAGGAATTTGTGAATAGTGCACTCCATAATGTTTCATCAGAAATTGCTAGAATCCATCAAACAGAAATGATGGAGCAACTGCTCATAGAAACAAGTAATTTCCTTCTGGAATACAAGGAATTACTCAATGCAATCATGATGGCAGGTAAAAACCTGCTGTCGCCTTTTCTGATAACCCCTAGTGAAATTGAAGCCATTATTCAGAAGTGTGTTGTGAACAACCATTTGAAGCCACTAGTAGAAAATATAGTGGACTATTATGGCATGATCACAGTGAAAGTAGTAGTTAACCAAATAATTCTAGTGATCCCTTTCAACAATCCAGACATCAACTAATTGATGTCAGTCTATCCATTCCCAATGATAGTAGATAATAAGTCCATTGTACTAGAAGGAACAGTTCGACACTTTGCCTTGCAGCATGATTCGTTCCTAGTGACCGAAATTCCCGAACATGAGTTCAGGGAATGTGTCATGCTTAATGATGGTGTATATGTTTGTAACATTGTGAATTTCTATGAACCATTGAGTGCTCTTTATTGTCTAGATGATCTTGTAAACAACAAGAATGGTAAGAACCATTGTAAGTACCAACCGTTTACAGAAACTTTCAAGGCTCAAATCATTGATGATGAAATTTTTGTGTTCTCAGCCAACAGATTGAATGCTAAGATTGACTGTAAGTCAAACAAAACAGAAGTAGTTTTCATTAATGTACACTCATTTTCATCTGCTTGTGAATTGGTCATTCTACATAATTTGTATTACAAACCTACAGTCTTCACGACGTACAGTTTAAATTTCACTAAAAGTGTACATCAGTTTGAAGTTATTAACGAATTTCAGCTTTCAGAACTGGAATTGGAGACATTCACAAAGCTAGAAGAGGTTCATACTTTCTTTCATACATATAAGACCGAGATTTCTCCTATCATGTCATTCATAAATGTCATTCTTTTGGTACTGTTTGCTTTCATTTCCTTTATAATTGTCAGGAAATTAATATTGAATAAGCTTACCATAATCAAAGACATGATGGACAGAATCCTTCCTAAAGAGTGATAGCGTTTACCATTGACTTGCACTTGAACATTTTGATGATTGATTTTTTTTTTATTTACAGTTTATGATTTCTTTTATTAATAATCAGATATGTTTATGATGTGTGAATTTTTACCGAATTTTTACAAAGTTATCATGATTGATAACCAGAGAGTAATAGGCATTTGATATATTTACTTTGCCTTATTTTTCTGCATTTATTTTGAATATTTGATATATAAATATATAATTGTCTTATTTTGTATTTAGCACTATGTTGCATTATAATATTTCTTGCTTTTCTTTGCTTAATAATGAATATTATTGACATTGAAGTAATTGACTATAGTCAAGTTTTTCTTTGAATGTGTATTATAGGCATTCATATAATTTTAATTCCATACACCTGCTTACATGACTCCTTTATTCATTTTTGCATTACATTATTATTGCTGGGTTTACCTTAGTTGGTTGGCTTAGAGTTAATTTTTGTAATGGTTTTATTTGGTGTTGAGATGGTTAATCCTCTTACATTAATTGATTCAGTTTATAGTTTTGTACATTGTAGTCAATGTAGGTTATTGCTACAGTAAACAAGTATGAAATTCACTGATCGTAATAAGAGAGAGAGACAGTGTTGATAACTTGAAATGATGAGCCGTGAGACCAAGTAAATTGAAGTTTAACCACAACAAACGTCAAGATATGGGAAAGGAAGGAGGAGCTTATGAAGTAAAAAGGTCAGCAAAATTGACCTGATTTGTCCTTTGCCAAAGTGGGAGTTGAAATTGAACCATTAAGATTAGAGTAGACTTCCTCAAAAAGGCGGAGTTTTATTCAACATAGGTCCAGAGTTCATTTTGATCAATTTTTAGTTAGAGTTAACTTGAACCCTTTTTGGGTAAGATCTGTGTCGCTCTCCTCTCTGACATCAAGAGAAATTTCTAAGTCCAGTGTGGCTGGCCGTGTGAACTATTTAGTGTTATAAGAATAAAACCTAAGAAGTGCCCGGTGAATCCGTTACCCCTCCCTCCTGAAATAAGATAGACAGTGTAAACAGAATTACCAAAGTGAACAACAGCAGACAGAAGCAGAGTCATTCATAGCTGGGAACGCATACCACAACATAACGAAGTGCATATGCGTAATATATGCAACCCTCTGCTCAGTTGCAACCTTTCTGCTTATGCAACCCTCTGCTCACTTGAAATCTTTCTGTTTATGCAATGCAACACTCTGCTTAATTGCAACCTTTCTGTTTATGCAATGCAACACTCTGCTTAATTGCAACCTTTCTGTTTTTACAACCCTCTGCTCACTTGCAATCTTTGTTTATGCAACCCTCTGCTCACTTGCAACCTTTCTGTTTATGCAACACATGGCTCAATAGCAACTTTTCTGTTTATGCAGCCCTCTGCTCAATTGCAACCTTTCTGTTTATGCAACACTCTACTCGATAGCAACCTTTCTGTTTATACAACCCTTTGCTCAATTGCAACCTGTCTGTTTTATTACAACCCCCAGTAACTTGCAACCTTCCTGTTTATGTAACCCTCTGCTCGCTTGCAACATTTCTGTTTATCCAACCCTCTTCTCGCTTGCAACCTTTCGGCTTATGCAACCATCTACTCACTTGCAACCTTTCTGTTTATGTAACACTCTGCTCACCTGCAACCTTTCTATTTATGCAACACTCTCCTTGCTTGCAACCTTTCTGTTTTATGCAACCCTCTGATCAATTTCAACCTCTCTATTTATGCAACCTTCTGCTCAATTGCAACCTTTCTGTTTATGCAACCTTCTGCTCAATTGCAACCTTTCTGTTTATGCAACCCTCTGCTAAAAATAAAACTAAATAAAAATTTAAACAATAAAATAAATAAATAAAAATATTTAAATTATTATGCAAAAAATGAAATAAACCATTCTGTTTATGCAAATAAATAAATAAATAAAAAACCTTTCTGTTTATGCAACAATCTGCTCAATAGCAACCTTTCTCTTTATGCAACCTTCTGCTCAATTGCAACCTTTCTCTTTTTGCAAACGTCCTACTCAACATCTCAACCATTGTTCATATGACATAGATCAATTGTTGCAACATCGAAACTAATCCTCTTAGGCAACAATTTTAGGCAATTCTTTATAGATTCACGTCAGCAGATTGAATATGAAAAGTAAAAAAAAAAATAAAATGTAATACTGAAGAATGAGAAGGAGAAGGTAGGGGGTGAATACTCAAAGCCAATAAAAATTACGTATAGTAGATAATGAATGAAGACGAGAAATAAGAAAAATAAACAGAAAATTACTTAATATAGACACTGAATGAAAAAAAAGAAACAAATATTGCGTAGAGTTGATAATGAATGAAGAGAAACAAAAATTATGCTAGAAAGATAAAAAATGAAATTATATATATATATATATAAATATATATATATAAATATATATATATATATATATATATATATATATATATATAAATATAAATAAAGTAAATAAATTATTTTTAAAAATTAAATAAATAAAATAAAAAGTAACGATAAAAAAAATGAAATAAAAATAACGTAAAGCAGGTAACGAACTAAAAGGCGGAAAAAAAAAAAAAACAACGCAGACAAGATAACGAACAAAAAAGAAAAAAAAGCGAGCACCCATACAAAAGCCAGCAAACCGAGGAAAGTACTCAATACAATAACGCCAGAAGCGTCAAGATAAAAAAGAAAAATGAAAAAATAAAAAAATAAAAAGGCAACTTGAAAAATTGATTTAGAGTCTGTGTAGCATAAATAAATCTCTAAATAAAATAAATCTCTCTAAAATAAATAAAAATAAATAAATCTTTAAAATGAATTTATAAAAAATTCATAAATAAAGACCCATTTATTATCGACGCGAGGGCCTCCCTCCCTTTCTATCGCAAAATAAATAAAATAAATAAAGATTCTAGGGGATAAAATAAATGAACACGATGCTTTTTCTTTCTTAAACGTAAAATGGTTATCGTCTAAAGAATTATCATTTGAGGTTATCGTCTGAGGTCATCGGCTAAGGTTATCGTCTGGAGTTATGGTCGAAGATATATGTCAAAGGTTATCGTCTGAGCATATAGTCTGAGATTATCGTCTGAGGATATCGTCTGAGGCTATCGTAAGGGGTTATCGTCTACAGAGGTTATCTTCATAAATAAAATCTGGGGTTATCGTCAGGGTAATAAATAAAAAGTTAAAATGAAATTATCATCTGAGGTTATCGTCAGGGGTTATCGTCTGCAGAGGTTATCGTCAGGGGTTATCGCCTGATGTTATCGTTAGGGGTATTTGTCTGAATTGTCGTGAGGGGTTATCGTCAGTAGAGGTTATCGTATGAGGTTACCATCTGAGGTTATCGACAGGGGTTATCAGCTAAGGTTATTGCTGTTATCATCTGAGGTTATCGTCTGCGTTATTGTCAGGGGTTAGCGTCTGAGGTTATCGTCAGTGGTTATCGTCTAAGCTTATCGTCAGTGGATATCGTCTGAGGTTATCGTCAGTGGTTACCGTCTGAGGTTTGACGATGTTATCATCATTGGTTATCGTCTGTGGTTGCTGTCTGAGGTTAACATCAGAGGTTATCGTCTGTGGTTGCTGTCTGAGGTTAACATCAGAGGTTATCGTAAAAATTATAAAAATAGGTTATCGTCAAAAGTAATTAAAAAGGTAAAAAATATCTGAGGTTATCGTCTAAGGTTAAAATAAATAGGTTATCGTCTGAGGTAAAATCGTAAATGGGTTAAATAAGTGGTTATCGTCAATCTTAAAAATAAATTTTAATAATCAATTTGCCTCTTAGTAACCTAAATGCTTTTTATTGATTACAGTATGAAGGAAAATATAATAATAATAATAATAATAATAATAATAATAATAATAATAATAATAATAATAATAATAAATAACATCAATAAATAAATCCATAAAAATAAATAAAAAATAAAAATTCATAAAAATTTTATAAATAAATAAATCTCTCTAAAAATAAATCTCTCTCTCTCTCTCTCTCTCTCTCTAAATCTCTAAAATCTCTCGCTAGCTCGATTCTTAAGGGAAAAATGTTAAAAATAAATAAATAAAAAATCCCTCTCTCAAAGATTTTATAAATAAATAAAAGAAAGTAAATGAAAAAAAAGTAATTTAGTTCCCATCACGTAAATAAAGCGTTCAAAATACAGTGAATACAAAAAATCTCTCTCTCTAAAAATCTCTCTCTCTCTCTCTCTCTCTCTCCTCTCTCCTCCTCCTCCTCCTCCTCCTCCTCCTCCTCCTTAAAAAAAAAATGCCTAAAAATTTCTTCTCTCCTCTCCTATCAATAAATCAATCTCTCTAAAATCTTTTACTCTCTCTCTCTCTCTCTCTCTTTAAATTCTCTCTCTCTCTGTTGTACCTTCCACTCTCTCCTTCATCCTCTGCCTTCCCCCACTCTCTCTCTCTCTCTCTCTAAATCTCTCTCTCTCTCTCTCTCTCTCTCTCTCTCTAATAAAAAAAAAATAAATAAACTAAAATCTCTTTCTCTTCATCTAAATAAAAAAAATAAACCTCTCTATCTCTAAAAAAAATAAAATAAATAAATAAATCTCTCCTCCCCTTTTCATAAAGTGTAAATAAAATTCATCTCTCTTATCCTTTCAACAAAGGCCAGGGATCAAACGCTATTTGCGTTTCATTTTCGCGCGAGGTTCAAGGAAAGGTTCCTTTTCACCAAGTGTTTATTCGTCCGTCACAATTGACGCTGTAGGAGATGCACTCTGATATTATAACACGGGGTACAACATTCTGATTAATTTGGTGCACTCATGAACTGCTTCAGTCTTGTGAGTAGTCGCGTATTCTAGGAATGTGAGAGACTCCGTAATGATTATATTTCCCGTCGAAAATGATTACAGATTCGTTTTTATAGACGAATGTGATATTACGGATTTTTGTGTAAGTGAATGAATGTTGTATTTCATATCGAAATATGTACAAATTTATTTATATATACACAGGCATAAAAAAATCCACATTCACACTGAAAATTATATATAAAAATTATATATATATATAAATATATAACAAAAAATATATATATATATATATATATATATATATATATATATATATATATATATATATATATATATATACATATATATATATAAATATATAAATATATATATATATAAAAATATATAAATATATATATATATAAAAATATATAAATACATACATACAGGGCGGGCGGCATTCCATAACATCGACCAGTCAAGTGATTCGAATGAAACATAGGAATCCAACGCTAGATGCTTAAATACTATC
>NC_089799.1:3952205-3969705 GCF_040412425.1 Macrobrachium rosenbergii
CTCTCTCTCTCTCTCTCTCTCTCTCTCTCTCTCTATACAGTCATTGGGAAAATAATTTTCCATTCTACTTTCACAGCAATTTTTATAAAATGATTCTCTCTCTCTCTCTCTCTCTCTCTCTCTCTCTAGTCAGTGGGAAAATAGTTTTCTACTGTGCTTTCACAGCAATTTACAGGACAATTCTCTCTCTCTCTCTCTCTCTCTCTCTCTCTCTCTCTCTCTCTCTCTCTCTCATCACATGGAATATGGTTTTCTATTCTACTTTCACTGCAATTTCTAGAGTAATTCCCTCTCTCTCTCTCTCTCTCTCTCTCTCTCTCTCTCTCTATACATTCACTGAAAATATTTTTGTTCTACTTTCACTGAAGTTTACAGAATAATTCTCTCTCTCTCTCTCTCTCTCTCTCTCTCTCTCTCTCTCTCTCTCTCTCTCTCTCTCTCTCTCTCTACAGTCTAATTGGAAAATAATTTTCCATTCTACTTTCACTGCAATTTTCTAGATGACTCTCTCTCTTTCTCTCTCTCTCTCTCTCTCGATACATTCAATCTCTCTGTATCTCTTCTTCTCTTTCTATACGATCAGTTAAGAACCGAATACTGCAATGAGTTATCTCTCTCTCTCTCTCTCTCTCTCTCTCTCTCTCTCTCTCTCTCTCTCTATTCTCTCTCTCAAGGTGCACTGTCACCAATTTTTCAAAGAATTCAACAAGTTATTTGAGCTGGTCAATTAAAATTCTCTATTCTCTGAAGTCATATTTCTCTCTCTCTCTCTCTCTCTTTGATAGTCTGGGTTTTCATCTGTCATTTGTAAGTCACATGTTGATATATGAATGGGATTTTTTATTCTAATTTATTATCCGCAATTTCTGATAGAATAAGTTCCAGAATTTGCATCTCTGAGTGGAATAAATGAACAGCAGCATGAATTGTTGATATATATATATATTTATATATATATATCATATATATTTATAGAATATATATATATATATATATATATATCTCTCTCTCTATCTCTCTATCTCTCTATCTCTCTCTCTCTTATATATATATACTGTATGACTAAAACTATGTGTGTGTGTTTATATAATATATATATGCATATATATATATATTAGTTATTTGCATAATATAATGATTTCCATTCCATATATAACAGAACCTCATATTTCGTAAAGAACTTCGGACTAAGAATAAAATTCTCTTACGAAAATGCTGCTGGGAGATAGAACGGGGTTTTCATCATGTCATTTGTAAGTTCGGGGTCTTTGTTGATGTCAGGCAGGGCAGCCGGTCGAGTTTTATACGGCCTATTCATTATCCAATCAGGTGTCGATAAAGATGGCACCGTGAATATGCATCATATAAAAATGGGTATAAAGCACGTGTTAAAAACGAAGATGATATATATATATATATATATATATATATATATATATATATATATATATATATATATATATATATATATATATATATATGCATATATATATATATATGCATATATATATATATATATATATATATATAACTCGTAGGCGTCAGGAAAATACTCAATACAGCTGATAGTTTTATTAGCTTGGTTGGAGTGGTAACCACAACTACATTGTTGCATTTTCAAGGCTGAAAAACAGCGAGCTTACTCAATAATTAATCATAAAAACATTTATTACAACAACTGATTAAAAACACTACAGTATTGTCTCATTTAAGGTGCTAATTCTTTTAAAAATATCAGAGGCACCACGACGTTAAAAGAAAGACCTACCCGGACGGGAGCTAAAACAAGACTATTGAAAGAAGGAGAGAAAAATACAAATTGAAACAAATAGATAAAAGGGGAAACAAGGTAACAATAAGGCAAACAGGACCATCAAGCAATAAACAGCTGAGTGGATGATGTTTGGGTG
Source organism: Macrobrachium rosenbergii (assembly GCF_040412425.1). Classification (NCBI taxonomy): domain Eukaryota; kingdom Metazoa; phylum Arthropoda; class Malacostraca; order Decapoda; family Palaemonidae; genus Macrobrachium; species Macrobrachium rosenbergii. The sequence continues at coordinate 3,954,116 of NC_089799.1, forward strand.
TTCAATGATGGAACTGTTAATTTTATCATTATGGATTCTAAGGTTGTTAAGTCACTGTCTTTCTGTGTTTGTCCTATTATTCGGAAAGTCTTTATTGTCACATGAGTGTTTTGCATAATTTCGAATGATTCCTTATGTTGGATTGTTCTGGGTTGGACAATCTGCTCCCGGTTACGGCCAACTTCTCTAAATCATGCGTACCCTCAAGTCTTTTTTTACACATCCAACGTAAGTCCCCTGGTTACACCATATACTTGTAAACGACGTTGGATGTAAACAACGGACTAACTTTTGTCCTTGAGCTTGAAAAAGGACCCGAAGCAAAGGATTTTGGGGATTGATTTTAGGTTCAGTGCAGGCAGTTCTCTGAAATAAATTTAGACATTCTTTCCTAAAATTATCGTCATATAGGTAGGGAACCTTGCAAACATTTTCAGTTTTTTGTACCGTGTGGGTGGCCGTGGTTTTTTCATTATTTGATTTAAGAACCTGTTTAAAGCCCTGAAAAAGAGCTTTTTGAAAGTTGTTTTTGAAGTAGATAGCCAGGGCTGTGATCTCTTCATGGAAGGTCATCCAATTGATGAGTGTGTAAAGGTCCTGTGGAGGAGAGTAAAATGGAGTTTAATTTAAAATTAAAATAACAGAAGCTAAAAATTTATTAAAAAACCCCGTGAAAGTATCTTTCCTATAAATCCCTGTATAAAAACCTTGTTCATTTCTAGAGACTAGAACATCCAGGAACGGTAATTTATTTTAGATTCTTTCTCCAGAGTAAACTTTATGTTCGGGTGTTGAGTATTAATATAGTAAAAAAGAGTCAGCATTAAAATCACGTTTGAACAAAGCGAACGTGTCATCGACGTAACGTTTGTAAAACAAGGGGTGGAACGAAAGAGGGCAACTATCCAACATAAGGAATCATTCGAAATTATGCAAAACACTCATAGACAATAAAGACTTTCGAATAATAGGACAAACACAGAAAGACAGTGACTTAACAACCTTAGAATCCATAATGATAAAATTAACAGTTCCATCATTGAACACCCAAACATCATCCACTCAGCTGTTTATTGCTTGATGGTCCTGTTTGCCTTATTGTTACCTTGTTTTCCCCTTTTTATCTATTTGTTTCAATTTGTATTTTTCTCTCCTTCTTTCAATAGTCTTGTTTTAGCTCCCGTCCGGGTAGGTCTTTCTTTTAACGTCGTGGTGCCTCTGATATTTTTAAAAGAATTAGCATCTTATTTAATGAGACAATACTGTAGTGTTTTTAATCAGTTGTTATAATAAATGTTTTTATGATTAATTATTGAGTCAGCTCGCTGTTTTCAGCCTTGAAAATGCAACAATGTAGTTGTGAAACGTCGGCATTACGAATAAACTATCAGCTGTATTGAGTGCCTTTCCTGGATGAGTTATGATTTCTGAGAGCTGCAGCTCTGATGTTGAGTATATACATATATATATATATATATATATATATATATATATATATATATATATATATATATATATATATATATATATATATATATATATATATATATATATATATATCTCAGGTTGAAGAGGTAAAGGCATGCATGTCTCTTACAAGAACAAGTTTATTCCAGCCAACGTTTCACACCACATGATGCATCCTCAAGGCTGGAAATTACGGACAATAAATACTTAAAATGTCACTTCCACAATGGGAAAAGCTTCTTTTAAAATTAAAAATTTTTAAACATTTACAACTACAAAAAAATTAAAACAAGAACTTGAAATGTTTAAAAATTTTTAAATTTTTAAAAGCTTTTCCCATTGTGGGAGTGCGTTTTAGTGACTTTATTGTCTGTAATTTCCAGCCTTGAGGATGCATCATGTGATGTGAAACGTTGGCAGAATAAACTTGTTCTTGTAAGAGACATGCATGCCTTTACTCTTGATGTTGGATTCTTTATATATATATATATATATATATATATATATATATATATATATATATATATATATATATATATATATATATATATATATATATATATATATAGATAGATAGATAGATAGATAGATAGATATAAAATGAAAACCATGACTTTCCGTTTTTTTTTTATTATAACACAGTTTTATTAATTATTTCTCCATTATTTCCTTGGTTCAATTATCGATTACTCTTTCACTTTTACAAACAAACATTCTCTCTCTCTCTCTCTCTTTCATTCCAATACGTTTTAGTTCAATCGCTTTCAACAGAACGCAAATCATTCTTGATAAAAAAGGATTTCTGATAAGATTTATGACAAGAGACTTGACCAATGATGTTTTGGCTCAAAAACCCGATCAGGGCATTCCCAAAAAGGGGTGCGGTAATGAGGGCCAAATTTGCCGAAATTTTACCCGGATTAAATCTACAAATCCTTCTTCCTTTTTGGCTGCAATACAAAAATAAGGGCAAAAGGATAAGAGGGATACATCCAATCATCATTAGTAGACCCTTCTTGTGGACAGGCAATTCTGAAATTGTTAGTTTACAGTTTTCTGTAAAAGAAAACTATTGTGATGCTTTGTCTGTCCGTCCGCACTTTATTCTGCCCGCACTTTTTCTGTCCGCCCTCAGATGTTAAAAACTACTGAGGCTAGAGGGCTGCAAATTGTTATGTTGATCATCCATCCTCCAATCATCAAACATACCAAATTGCAGCCCTCTAGCCTCAGTAGTTTTTATTCTATTTAAAGTTAAAGTTAGCCATAATCCTGGTTCTGGCAACGATATAGGACAGGCCACCACCGGCCCGTGGTTAAAGTTCCATGGGGTGCGGCTCATACAGCATTATACCAAGACCACCAAAAGATAGATCTATTTTTGGTGGCCTTGATTATACACTGTAGAGGCTGTACAGAAGACTCGCTTGAGCATTTTTTACTGGTTTATTCTTGGTCTGATTTTAAATATTTGACGGTACTCTTCTGCCTTCTATAAAAAAGGTCTATTAATGTATTTTTTTTTTATCACTGAAAATCTGGTAAATATTGTGGTAAACATTGTTTTCATATCCTGGTGAATGCTGGGGTAAATACTATTTAAATATTTTAGTAAGTGTTCTTTTATAAATATTGTGGGTAAAATACCGTTCAGATGTGGTAAATATTGTGGATAAATATTGTTTAAATACAGTATCCTGGTAAATACTGTGATGAATATTGTTTCAGTATTCTGGTAAATATTGTGGTAAACATTGGGGAAAATAGTTGAAATATTCTGGCAAATATTGTGATGAATATTGTCTAAGTATTCTCGTAAATATTGTGGTAAATATTGTTTAAATATTCTGACTAAATGCTGTAACCATTCTTCCCCTTTCCGCTTATTCATATTATGAGAGCGATTCTCCACACGCACGAAAATGTAATACAAATAAACTCATTTGTATTCTCCCAATTTCTCTGTCGAAGCATGACGAATTCGATGGGTTGCCAAATAGCACTGGTTAGCGTCGCTCGCGAATGTAGCACTTAAAAACATGATATGCCCTTGAATCTCACTCCAAATGTCTTCCTAATTTTAATCCTAAGAGAGACCGGACTCCGGAGTCTTTAGCTGATGTTTTGAATCAGCCTCTCAGTTGGGAGAGATGTGCAGAAGTTTTTCTTGCTGAAGAAATTACACTCGTGGATTTTTTTTTTTTTTTGCACCGTATGCATACACATTTTTCTCTTGTGCAACTTCTGTTTACTTGAATTACTGATATAAAGCTTCGCTAAATGATACCGTAATGTCTGTCTATTTATTTATTCATATATATATGTGTGTGTATGTATGTGTATATATATATATATATATATATATATATAATATATATATATATATATTATATATATATATATATATATATATATATATATATATATATATATATTCATATATATATATATATATATATATATATATATATATATATATATATATATTCATATATATATATATATATATATATATATATATTATATATATATACAATAAACTTTATAACATATATATATATATATATCATATATATTCATATATGTGTATGTATGTATATATATATATATATATATATATATATATATATATATATATATATATATATATATATATATATATATTATATATATATATATATATACACACATGAATGTATGTATGTACGTGTGATATTTTTAGTTCTACCTTACATACATAATGAATCATGAAAAATGTTTTTAAATTATAAAGTCTGCTTATTACACAGTTAGCAACGGTATATAAAACTTTCTTGTATTTATAATGAATAAATATTTATAAGTGAAATTTTTTAATATTTTACCCCTACAACTAGGAAAACCATAATCACTACATGCTTCCATCTCATCGTGGCCTGTCTCTTGAACACTTCGCAAAGTGGTGGGGACACTGTCCCAAAATATTCATCCTTGCTATTGATGATTTCATCATCAAATTACTTCCGAACAGATCAAGCTTCCTCCCCCACCCCGCAGATACATTAGTTTTGCTTGTAGTAATCAAACATCAGTAGGTCAAGTGCCTAACGACCAGCTTTTATTTTTACATCTGAGGTAATCGTCCATTTCCAAAGGTTAAGAGGGAGCGCTTGACATTTGAGTTGAAGTGTGAAGCGAGGCCTTTTACTTCAAAGATCTGTGGTAACCTGTACTTTAGCAAACATTATTTTCGAAGTCGTGTGAAAATGAGTATCCGGGCCGCAATTTCACGAGATGTAACCGAGTACCGGGACCTTTCCCTGAAAAGAGCGTGACGCCATATCTTAAAAACTAACCATAGAATTTACTTGAAAATAATCTCACTAACCTAACCTAACCTAACCTAGGGGCATGACAAAAAAAAAACGGGGCTGGTTCATCCTTTATGATACATCACTCTGCATAAAGTAAGCATTAACATTGCTCTCCGCTCGTATGGCAGAGTCAAAGTATACAGTTATACGCAAGAACAATTATTCAAGCACAGGTTGTGGCAATGAGTGTGTGTGTTAATGCTAAACTTAAGTATTAACGTGTAATTGCTTATACCATTTGTTTGTCCTACGATTTCATAAAAAAGCAAAGCAGTCAAGACAGTTATGAGGGCTATACCATAATCATTGTTAATCTTTATGTTATAACTAGACTGCTTGATAAAGAAATTTTTTTATTTTATAACTAGACTGCTTGATAAAGAAATTTTTTTATTTTATAACTAGACTGCTTGATAAAGAAAATTTTTTATGTTTATGTTATTGGGAAAATTTTATAACTAGATTTCTGTTTGATAAAGAAAAATTTTTTATTTTTAACTAGACTAAAGAAAAAATTTTTTTATGTTATAACTAGACTGCTATTATTTAACCATCTCTGTCATTACACGATATATCAATGACAAATTGTACTTTGAAGTTCAATTATTATATTTTAATAAAATGATGATAAACTTCGAAAGGGGTGGAGAATTACGTAGCTGAAGAAGTATTTCCATTTCATAATTTTCAATATCACTATAGCGAGGAAATATTAATGGAGTACTTAGAAAATTATAAAACATCCTATTAAATGACACTGTATATACAAATCAAAGAAAAAATTAACCACGATTTTATATTTCATTTTCAAATATTATTGGAGAGATGCACACGCCTACAACTTTCCATGTTCACTGATTCACAAAAGCATTCCTAACCTTCTTTGTATAGTCTTAAGGGGCATTCGGGTCTTAGCTTTCATTGGCATTTTTACAAGTAATCTTCAGTATATACGAGTATAAGTGACAGCATTGAATTCACTTAAGTGGATATTATTTGTCCCAGTTCAACAGCTCAATAACTTCACATTCAATTGGAAAGCTAAGACTGGAGTTTATAATGATTTATTCCATAAGAATAAGTATTTTTCAATTGCATTTCGTTCAGTTGTACCACTTTCAATGTAAGGAACATTGAAAATCTGATTTGATTCAATCAGATATTGATTTTTTATTGATTAGAAAATGGTGCGTTAATCGTATGATGATATGTTTATCAATATCCTTTATTTAATATTTTATATTTATATATATATATATATATATATATATATATATATATATATATATATATATATATATATAGTATATATATATATATTATCTCTTTATATATATATGTATAAAGATATATACTATATATTAAAGTCCTCCTGAGCCTCTGAGGCTCTGTAGGCTCATAGGGCAGGCGCTGGTCTGTTTCTTAGGCCGACAGCCAGTGCGGAGACAGATCCCAATGCATAGCTATGACGCGTGGCCAGTGTGTCGCTAGGCCCACTCTTTAACTCCCCAGCCCGTGGGCTGGGACCTATTCTCATACCGAACCATATACATATATATTAATTTTATCACTTACACAATTATCTGTGCATTAATACACACACACACACATATAAATAGAGCGCCATCGAGTTTTTTGTACAGCAGCTACAGCGTATAATCAAGGCTAGAGAAAATAAATCAATCTTTGGGTGGTCTCGGTACAATGCTAAATGAGCGGCAGCCCAGAAACTTTAACCACAACCCGGTGGTGGTCTATCGTATATCGTTGCCAGGAGCAGGATTATGGCTAACTTTAACCTTAAATAAAATAAAAACTAATGAGGCCAGAGGGCTGCAACTTGGTATGTCTAATGATGGGAGGGTGGATGATCAACACACCAATTTGCAACCCTCTAGCCTCAGTAATTTTTAAGATCTGAGGGCGGACGGAAAAAGCGCGGACAGAAAAAAGTGCGAACAGAATAAGTGCGGACGGACAGACGAAGCCATCTCAATAGTTTTCTTTTACAGGAATCTAAAAGGGAAAGGCATAAGTATTACATGTCCTTAAGTGATATATATATATATATATATATATATATATATATATATATATATATATATTCATATATAAATATATATATATACACACACACACATATACATATATATATATGTATATATATATATATATATATATATATATATATATATATATATATATATATATATACATATACATACATATATAGAAGAAACTGATTTATAAGCAATGAAGAATAAATATAATGAAAACAAAGAAAAATCTATATAAGAGAACAATAGTTCATAAGCAATGAAAAATTAAAATGATGAATGTTAAAAATCATCTACATATGGACGAAACTGGTCTATCATCAATGAAAAATTAAGATAATGAAAGTAAAAAATTATCTGTATATGGAGGAAATTGGTTCATTAACAATGAAAAAATAAGTTGAATAGAGGTTAAATATAAAATCTCCATGTAATTAAATACAAATAAAAAAATTTATGATTAAAATTATCATTCCCACAACACATAATACATAAATAACTTCCATCCTCAAAGAGAAACATATTTAATGGTAAAAAATTTGAGTTGTAGCACTGTTCACGAGCTCTGACAATAAACAAACTAGATAAAAGCATCACCATAACAGAGATATAACAGACACAAACACTGTATCTTTAAAAAAAAAAACACTCAATGAAGTTATGAAGTTGCACAATTTACTGAACCAAATGGAGTCATAATGCGAATAACAATGTTATCAAACACTCACAGCAATATAAAAAACAAAAAATATTGCGTATTGATTATCAAAGGCATCAAATACATTGTACGAAGCATTGTAACAACGAATTCCAATATATAAAAAAAGCTTTTATGAAATGTAATCGCCAAAATGCATAATTTGTTGTGCACTGAAACCCCTATGACAATAGTATTATTATTATTATTATTATTATTATTATTATTATTATTATTATTATTATTATTATTATTATTATTATTTAGAAGATGAATTCAGTTCACAAGAGAAAAGCCCACAGATGCCACTGACTTGAAATTTAATCTTCTGAATAATAATAATATGATATGATAAGATTTGAATTGAACTGAGGATATGAAAAAAAATCATCAGGTTAAAATCATTTCTTAAGATAGAGATTTATTAACTTATCATGCACAGAATAATAATAATAATAATAATAATAATAATAATAATAATAATAATAATAATAATAATAATAATAATAATAATAATAATAATAATAATAATTTCATCATAAAGATAAATAGCATCAATTGCGTTGAAGAACTTTTAAGAAATTTATCACTTTCAAAGAATGTCTTTAGGATATATGAAAAATAATAACAGCTATATCACCATGGTAGTGACAGTAGTTTCACCATGCAAAAATTAAAAAAAAGAGGTTGACAATTATTATTATTTTTATTCGGAAGATGAACCCTATTCATATGGAACAAGCCCACAGGGGCCATTGACTTGAAATTCCAGCTTCCATAGAGTATGGTGTTCATTCGAAAGAACTAACAGAAGGTAATGGGAAATGCAGAAAGAGGAGATCAGTTATTAGAAGAACAGATAAATTAACCTAGAATTCAAAATATAGAATTAATTTAAAAAGTCCCCGATGGACCACATAATAATATCATTTTACGTGAGTATTCTAGAAACAGAAATTTAAGATCACTCCTAGACCGTCATTTAAAACATAATTTATATTACAATGAAAGTAACCAAAAATCAAATGATGTAACTTAACTATTTTGAAATTGAGATTTAGAACTCATGATCTTGCCTTTTATTTTGCTAAATGAAATTGCCAATTTTAAGCACCAAGGGTAAAATCGAAATATAAATGGTTCATTTATTCAGTAAATAAATATATAAAAAAACAGAGAAACATTAAGCACCCAGGGTAAAACTAAAAAGAAAAATAATATATTATTCAGTGAGAAAATATAAATAAAAAACAAAAAACATTAAGCTCAGATGGCAACATTAAACTCAAAATAATTATTCATCAAAAAATATAAATAAAATCATGGCCGCACTGATTTTCAGGCGCGTGAAAGTAAGCTATTCGTAAACTACCACTTCACAGTCCATAGAGGCAAGAAGTCAGTGCTGAATGTGGTCACTTGGCATGACCCAGTGTTGGGGTTAACCTGTGATGGAGTTTCAGCAGGAGTGGAGCATCAAAGCAGCCCCCATGCACATGAACAATTCAAGCTCTCAAGCACAGAGCTTCAACGAGGCTATATCCCATCCTCAGTGTCAGGGTCCAATCAAATAGTGTTGGAATGAGCTACCCCTTGCTATGGCTCTCACTGAAGACACAATTCAGCAGTAATTCCTCGAAATATGGTGCCATTCTTATTTTAGTTATCAGGGAAGGGGAAAAATATTAATGTATGAAAGAAAAATAAACCTAACATCAGAACAGGAAACAAACAAGCAAAAAATGCGTCGAAGTTTCTTCGACGCACTCGAGTTTTCTGTACAGCTGCATGAAACTCTCAGCTACGACCTGGTAGCGGTCAGCTGCTCCCAAGATGCGGTTAAGTGAGGCACGTCGGCGACGCCTCCCGAATTGGACTCGGCGGTGCCAGGCGCACGGTCATGGCTAACTTTAACCTTAAATAAAACAAAAACTAATGAAGCTAGGGGGCTGCAATTTGTTATGTTTGATGATTGGAGGGTGGATGATCAAAATACCAATTTGCAGCCCTCTAGCCTGAGTAGTTTTTAAGATCTGAAGGCGGACAGAAAAATTGCGGACGGACAGACAAAGCCATTTCAATAGTTTTCTTTTGCAGAAAACTAAAATGGAAAGGTATAAGTATTACATGTCCTTGAGTGACATACAAACAAATCGAGGAAAATACAATTCTGTAACACTTATTATTGTGAGTTCTTAGGCATCCAGGCACTTGAAGAAATAGTGCATATTTTATAGTTGAAGTCAAGTTCAGATCAAGTTTAGACAATAATATCAAAGTGAGACAAACTAAAACCAAAAAGTTACTCATTGTTTTACAGGTCTCTGATACAAATACTAGAAAGAAGTCGAGAAATAATTTTCAAAGTGACATATAAGTTACATTTGATTGGACACCATTACCGATAAGAGATAATGCAGTTGCACAGAGAGAGAAACAAATTGCAAAGTCGAGACAAAACCTCAAAACATATCTAAAACATTATTGACAACAGTAGAGTTATAATCCGTAAAAATATATAACGCGCTTAAGTGACTCAAGAAGAGAGGAAGATAGTTAACCTGATGTATTCAAATATTTAAAATATTCAGCTGTAATCTTCATTTGGACTGACGTGGAGAATATAAGGGTTAAAGTATCAAGGATGAAGTTTGAAGGCCCATAGCAGGTAAGGTACCTTGGGAGAGCTGAACCTTTGTTGGTTTCTGAGAAGAAAGGTGAGAGCAAGAATTAATAATAAGGAAACCTCCCCTCAAAGTCATTAATGATATAGGAACTCAACAACCTTACGTAAGGGCCGCTGAGAGTGGGACAACTTTATTTCACTTTTAGCTCCAAGCATCGCATAGAATATAACCTACAGTATAGATTTAATCTGCACTTTTGCCAAGGTCTGAAATAAAAAAAAGAAGAGATATTTTACAGAAATGTTTGAATAATATAATATTGTATATTTTTCTAACTTCCTCTGATAAAACTATGCGAGTTTATTTTACTGAATTATATGTAGGTATAAGACACAGATCTTAACAGAATATAAGACTAAATTATCTTTACACTTAAGAAAATCTTGAGTGAACTTTCGCGAGAATGTCGAACTTCTCCAAAGTTCCAGAGGTCCTTTATTCCTCACACCAATGATCTGTGGAGCACAGACTCCCTGAGGATGTCGTACAATTGGAAATTCTAAAGTTCAAGCGATGGTACAGTGCATTACTACCCTAATACAATTCTCCTTGCATTCTAATAATTTACTAACATTTATATCTGATTATTTATTAATTTATATATTTTATTTTTTTTGATTTTTTTAATCAGTGATCTTTTCTTTCTGTATTTTCCTTTACCTCCTCCTACTTCTTTCCAATGAACACCATATTCTTTGGAAGCTTGAATTTCAAGCCAATGGCACCTGTGGTGGGCTTGCTAACATATGAATAGGGTTCATCTGCTGAGTAATAATAATAATAATAATAATAATAATAATAATAATAATAATAATAATAATAATAATAATAATAATAATCTTTGGAAGCTTGAATTTCAAGCCAATGGCCCCTGTGGTGGGCTTGCTAACATATGAATAGGGTTCATCTGCTGTAATAATAATAATAATAATAATAATAATAATAATAATAATAATAATAATAATAATAATAATAATAAGCTTTGGAAGCTTGAATTTCAAGCGAATGGCCCCTGTGGGCTTGCTAACATATGAATAGTGTTCATCGGCTAAATAACAATAACTATAAAAAGAAATATAATTTAAGACCAGTCTTGAAGATACCAAAATCCCAAATTCCATCTACAATCGTTTATCGCAACCACATAACAGCCATAAATCCTCCCAACTCTCCAAAGGGTTCACAGAACGCAAAGAATTTTTTTTGTATAAGAAAATAGACCAGGAAGGGTAAAAAAAAAAAAATTTGGCAGATTGGTTCAAAGTCGGGTAAAACGGTACAAAAACAAAAATGCCGAAAACAATAGACTAGCGCAGGTCGCTGTTCCCTCTACATATAGTTTCCGGAATAAAATTGAAAGTCTGTGTTCCATTTTTTCGCCCATTTTTTTAAAATAAAAACCAATAAAAATGAAACGTTTTTCGTGTTTTTAACGTTATTCATGTTTTTTTCAGTACCGTCATTACTTTAAATACTGGAGCTACTGAAATGTAAATAAATTCATAACACGAGAGTCATTCTCAACAAAAATACAATATCAACAGGAGAGAGAGAGAGAGAGAGAGAGAGAGAGAGAGAGAGAGAGAGAGAGAGAGAGAGAGAGAGAGAGAGAGAGAGAGAGGGGGAAGACTAATTTTCTGACACAAAACTAGTAACAGCACGAAAGGGAATAAGCACTTGGGGGAGAGAGAGAGAGAGAGAGAGAGAGAGAGAGAGAGAGAGAGAGAGAGAGAGAGAGAGAGAGTAATTTTTGACACAAATTTAGTAACAGTACGGAAAGGAGTAAGCACTTGAGAGAGAGAGAGAGAGAGAGAGAGAGAGAGAGAGAGAGAGAGAGAGAGAGAGATTTTGAGACAAATTTAGTAACATAAATATAGTAACAGTAGAGAGAAAGGAGAGAGAGAGAGAGAGAGAGAGAGAGAGAGAGATTTTCGACATAAATTTGAGAGAGAGAAAGAGAGAGAGAGAGAGAGAGAGAGAGAGAGACAGAGAGACAGACAGACAGACAGACAGACAGACAGAGAGAGACTAATTTTCGACACAAAACTAGTAACAGCACGAAAGGGAATAAGCACTTGAGAGAGAGAGAGAGAGAGAGAGAGAGAGAGAGAGAGAGAGAGAGTAATTTTCGACACAAATTTAGTAACAGTACGGAAAGGAATACGCCACGTAAGAGAGAGAGAGAGAGAGAGAGAGAGAGAGAGAGAGAGAGAGAGAGAGAGAGAGAGAGAGAGAGAGAGAGAGAGAGAGAGAGAATTTGCCAAATGAACTAAACTTTCATGAAGTCAGCAGATCCACGATATATAAACTTAAGGGTAATAAGATACACAGGAAATTAAAAAAAAAATAATGTGCATAAAACACAAAAATATAGATAAAATAAAATTCAGATTTAAGTTATAATGCTATAGGGACCTAAACGACAAATTGGGGAAGGTCTATATTGCATGTGAGTTGGGATTAGGTCATTAGGTGGTTAGATGGGAGACCGAGATATCCTTCGGCCCATTGCGTGATTGAGTGCAATTACCTCTTAATAGGGAAGGGAAAGGTGGCATACCTATGGGGTAAAACATGGGTAACAAGATCCCCATTTAATAATATTATTCTCTCTCTCTCTCTCTCTCTCTCTCTCTCTCTCTCTCTCTCTCTCTCTCTCTCTCTCTCTCTCAATATTTGATTCTGACTTTGTTTAGGTTTTGATACAGTCTCTCTCTCTCTCTCTCTCTCTCTCTCTCTCTCTCTCTCTCTCTCTCTCTCTCTCTCTCTCTCATATTTGATTCTGACTTTGTTTAGGTTTTGATACAGTCTCTCTCTCTCTCTCTCTAAATTCTCTCTTCTCTCTCTCTCTCTCTCTCTCTCTCTCTATATATATATATATATATATATATATATATATATATATATATATATATATATATATATATATATATATATATATATATATATATATATATATATATATATATATATATATATATATATATATATATATATATATATATATATATATATATATATATATATATATATATATATATATATATATATATATATATATATATATATATATATATATATATATATATATATATATATATATATATATATATATATATATATATATATATATATATATATATATATATATATATATATATATATATATATATATATATATATATATATATATATATATTGGTCCCTAGTTACCAGATACGTATGTAATTGTAATACCCACAGCGCCTTTCTTAACTTCCCCATTTCTTCAAATTTCTTCTTCACATTTCCTCATCTGTTCGTTTGAATATTAAGGCATTCCAGTGGCTAGCGCATCCAAAAAACGTGAAGAAATCGAGAAGTCAAAAGGGCGTTTTGGTTATTACAATTACACTTCTGGTCCTCTGCTTGCAAGCATCACTAGGCAAAATGTTGCTTGTATGTTTATTGGGATGTTAACCTTAGTGGCATGAATGCCAAAAAGATGGTTGTATTAAGGAGAGTAAGGTATATTTGGCCTTTTTGGGAAAAGAAGGGGCCTCTTTGAAACTTTAGATACCAAACTATAGGATACTGAGAAATACAAGAAAGTTGAACTGAATTGAACTGAATATAGAATTTAGGCCAATTCTAAGCAATGGGACCTATTGGGCCATTCAATGCTGAAACGGAAATTGACAGGAAAAGGTTTGAAACGTTTAACAGGAGGATAACCTCGCAGTTGCACTACGAATCAATTGTTAGGAGAGGGTGGAAAGTAAGATGGGAGAGAGAATGTGAAAGGAGATAAAGTAAAGGGAAAGAAAGGGGTTGCAACTAGGGGCCGAAGGGACGCTGCAAAGAACCTTGTAATTCCTACAGTGCACCGTGTGAGGTGCACTGACGGCGCTATCCCCCTACGGGGGATTTTTTGGAAGATTGTACTCTTCATAAAACTCTCGTTGTCTTACAAACATTATCATTTTCTAAACATTACGTAAGAATATATATCAAATTATCCAGCGACAGTAATTACCTTTGTGATTCGAAAACACTTCAAGTCTCTGATTGGACAATGACACAATCAGCTGATTGCAGCCAAGTCCACACAGGGAGCAAGGGCTGAAGGAACTAATGATTTAATAATCTCATTGCTTATCCTAACATAACCAATTCATTATGACCCATTAGCATAACAGGGAGAGCACCAGGGATGCGACCTTACTACGCTAATGACATTTCTAGATTTCTCTGAATACTGGATGGCTTCTAGGATAAGTGGCAGGCGATTAACATTTATCTATTAAAATTTTTTGTTTACTGCGGCCTTTTAACTCTGTTCGGCTGCCTGGGAGAAGGATTATAGGACCCAGTTAATGATAATTCTAAATTTCTCAGAATGCTGGGGGGAGAGAGAGAGAGAGAGAGAGAGAGAGAGAGAGAGAGAGAGAGAGAGAGAGAGAGAGAGAGGGGGAGAGAGAATCATTCTCAACACAACATTCATCATCAATTCATCAGAGACAAGAAATAAACCAAATCTAGTATCACGAGAGAGAGAGAGAGAGAGAGAGAGAGAGAGAGAGAGAGAGAGAGAGAGAGAGAGAGAGGGAGAGAGGGAGGAAGAGAGGAGGGAGAGAGAGAGAGAGAGAGAGAGAAGGAAGATAGTTATTTTTCTTTTTTTTTTTTTTTGCTATGGCTATTATTTTGTTCAGCTACTTGAAAAGGATTATAAATATAAACCCAATACATCAGTAAACAGTTTAAAGTTATCTAAAGCCTGCTTCTATGTCAAACCCTAACTTCACTGCAAGAGAAACATCAAATATGGCGACTCAAGCAGAATGTCCCTTAGTTCCTCCACATACGAACGAACTATCCCTGACATACGAACGAACAATAACTACCAGCGTTTTGAAAGCAAGCAAAAGGACTCGGGAACAAAGTATAATCGTTGGAATTTAAGAGAGAGAGAGAGAGAGAGAGAGAGAGAGAGAGAGAGAGAGAGAGAGAGAGAGAGAGAGAAGGAAACAAGCTCTTGAGAAATAAGATGGAACTGCGAGGATGCTCTTCCTATATCCTTTGTCCCCTCTTCACTCGCCATTACAATAATAATTTAAAGGATTCCATCGTCATTACCTCGTCTGGTTCCTCAGAAGGGAATGTTATTGTTCAGCATCTTCATAAATATTTCCTTGCTGATGACAAATGGTTTGGGGTTACAGCACATTTGGAAATTAAACTAGATCTGTTGTTCTGCTGGAGGGGAGAGAGAGAGAGAGAGAGAGAGAGAGAGAGAGAGAGAGAGAGAGAGAGAGAGAGAGAGAGAGAGAGAGAGAGAGAGAAACATTCC
>NC_089799.1:3972205-3984705 GCF_040412425.1 Macrobrachium rosenbergii
CAACTTTTAACTTTCGATGGAGAAAATTTTCATACAAAATCCTAAAATAATTTCTAATGACAACAAACTGCTGACCAACCCAGTAATTTTATCCACTGTACATCCTTCTGTTAACTAATGTGCTTTTAGCATTATGGCCATTAAACATTCTCGACTACTTAGACACTTGGGCTGAAAAACAACCGGATAATCCTTCCCATGATATCCTGAGGTAATCATAGACATATTCTGTGAAATGAGCTGAAAATGTTATGTAAAACAGCGTCCATTTTAAATGAGCGCCATTCGAACAGATTCTGCTAATTAAGGGAGGACACCATTTTTCTGCACGTGATGAAAAGTCGATTATTAAAAATCTATATTTAGCCCCTGCTTCCTGGAAGGTCTCTGTCTGCCCCTCTCTCTCTCTCTCTCTCTCTCTCTCTCTCTGCGGTTCTTTTACCATCTGCAGGATGCCAAAATTAGACAGAATTTTATCTTCCTGTGAATCGAAATATTTCAGATCTTTTCTTTCGTAAGTGAAAAAGCATGACCAAAAAGAAATAAGTAAAAATAGCGCCGAAGTGTCTTCGGCGCAATCTAGTTTTCTGAACAGCGTATAATCAAGGCCACAGAAAATAGTTCTCTTTCGGTGGTCTCGGTATAAAGTTTCATGAGCCTCGGCCCATGAAACTTTAACCACGTCCCGGTGGTGGCCTGTCCTATATCGTTGCCAGACCCAGGACTATGGCTAACTTTAATCTTAAATCAAATAAAAGCTACTGAGGCCAGGGGGCTGCAATCTGGTATGTTTGATGATGAGGGTGGATGATCAACATACCAGTTTGCAGCCCGCTAGCCTCCGTAGTTTTTAAGGTCTGAGGGCGGAGAGAAAAAGTGCGGACAGAATAAAGTGCGGACGGACAGACAAAACCGGCACAACAGTTTTCTTTCACAGAAAACTAAAAAAAAAAAATAAAAGTGATAGACCTGACTGTTGAAACATGAAGATTTACATAGAAAAAACAAAGGCGAGAAGAACATCATCCCAAATCCAGAAATTTTATGGAATAACTTGGTCACTTTTGTGTCTGGTTTCTTCATTTCATTTGGCTGAAGTCTTTATTTTCCTCTCGACAAAATATTGAAAAATACTGAGTTTGTTGTGTCGCAGTTTCAGTTTGTTTGGCTTTATGTCGTTAAGTCGACAGAAATAAGATGGCAAGAGTTTTCCTTGGGGAATAAACTCCAATTATTTTAATAGGTAAATAACTGAAAATATTCTTGCACTGAAACACAACTACCCAAATATTAGACGCATTTGGACATGTTCTAAAGCTCTAAATATGTTTATGAAAACAACAGCAATTCTAGATGGAACTGAAGTGACGGAAGCAATAATGAAGGCTACTGGTGACAATGGAGAGAAGGATTAAGCAAAAAATTATAAAATATGAGAAAATCATTAGATAAGAGATGGAATGTGTTAGGAACAATCGCTTGCCGATTGTTCCCTTGGTGGATTGTTGCCTCCTTTGTTTTCTTTGTTTTTCTTGCAGGCGAGTTGACGTCTGATGGATGGCGTCAGACTTCGTCAGTCAGGTTCGTAGCAGCAACGAGCCAGGTTCTGGAGGGCGGAACGACCGATGGTCCAGGGCAGCAGCGAGCCAGCTGGAGTAGCAGCAGCAGGTATCCGTACCTGCGAGTCAGGTCCTGGCAGCAGAGCAGAGCAGCAGAGAGTTTCTTGAGGACGAGATGGTTGCCGTGTCGGCTCTGTCGTGGTCGTCGTGTTTAGAGGAGGACGTCAGTACGTTTCTTGGAAGACGAGATGGTTACCGTGTCGGCTCTGTCGTGGTCGTCGGTACTGAGGAGGACGTCAGCACTGTGCTTGAGGACGAGATGGTTGTCGTTTCGACTCTGTCGGAGTTGTCCTGCAGTGTCCTGTTAAGCAGCTTGGGGCTGTTTCGACGTCTCTATTGAGTTCGTCTGCTGATATCTATTGCTTTGCTGCCTGTTAATATTTATGATTTTGTAGGTTTATTATTTGCTGTCTGTTAATAAGTTTCACTGTTCAAAATGCACGTAAATTTGTGTATTGTAATGAGGTCCTTAATGGTTGTAATAACATTTGTGAATAACTGTTTGATTTACTGACTCTAATGTAAACTTAACTTAAACTTAAACTTGGCTTAAACTTATTCTTACTTGGCTGTCTTTAAGGAATGTCTGTGTTAAATGTTCACTGCCTTTTTTGACTTTTTTATTTTGATTATTGCTGCTGCTAAGAGTTTAATTCATTTGTGGTAATGTTCATTTCATTGTTTTATTTTAAATTAAATTGAACCTGACTCGACTGTAAATATGTACATAGCTTACTGTAAATAAATTAATTTTAAGGTAATTTTTTTGTATTTGTTCTGCTCCTCTCTCCTTTGTTTGTCACCTCTCGTCAGTCATTACAGCCCAATTGCTTGTTTATTTTAAAGAACCTGTCGATCCCGAGAGGCGAGATCGTAATATTGGCGACCTTGCCAGGATTGGTTCTGTTTTGGCTGGCGGGGGTGTGGCAGCATCGGGGGAGAGTATTCTGTTTGTAAAAAAAAAAAATTTTTATTGTAAATTTTTTTTTTCTGTTAGGTGGGGAGGTGTTAGGAACAATCGCTTGCTGATTGTTCCTTGGAGAATTGTTGCAGAGGATTATTGTTGCCTCCTTTGTTTTCTTTTGTTTTTCTTGCAGGCTGTTAATATTTATGATTTTGAGTTGACGTCTGATGGATGGCGTCAGATGTAAACTTAAACTTGGCTTAAACCAGTCAGGTTCGGAATATGTGTTAAATGCGTTTTTTTTTATTTTGAGCCAGGTTCTGAGGTCGGAACGACCGATGGTCCAGGGCAGCAGCGAGCCAGCTGGAGTAGCAGCAGCAGGTATCCGTTTACCTGCGAGTCAGGTCCTGGCAGCAGAGCAGAGCAGCAGAGAGTTTCTTGAGGACGAGATGGTTGCCGTGTCGGCTCTGTCGTGGTCGTCGTGTTTAGAGGAGGACGTCAGTACGTTTCTTGGAGGACGAGATGGTTACCGTGTCGGCTCTGTCGTGGTCGTCGGTACTGAGGAGGACGTCAGCACTGTGCTTGAGGACGAGATGGTTGTCGTTTCGACTCTGTCGGAGTTGTCCTGCAGTGTCCTGTTAAGCAGCTTGGGGCTGTTTCGACGTCTCTATTGAGTTCGTCTGCTGATATCTATTGCTTTGCTGCCTGTTAATATTTATGATTTTGTAGGTTTATGATTTGCTGTCTGTTAATAAGTTTCACTGTTCAAAATGCACGTAAATTTGTGTATTGTAATGAGGTCCTTAATGGTTGTAATAACATTTGTGAATAACTGTTTGATTTACTGACTCTAATGTAAACTTAACTTAAACTTAAACTTGTCTTAAACTTATTCTTACTTATTGTCTTTAAGGAATGTCTGTGTTGAATGTTCACTGCCTTTTTTAACTTTTTTATTTTGATTATTGCTGCTGCTAAGAGTTTAATTCATTTGTGGTAATGTTCATTTCATTGTTTTATTTTAAATTAAATTGAACCTGACTCGACTGTAAATATGTACATAGCTTACTGTAAATAAATTAATTTTAAGGTAATTTTTTTTGTATTTGTTCTGCTCCTCTCTCCTTTGTTTGTCACCTCTCGTCAGTCATTACAGCCCAATTGCTTGTTTATTTTAAAGAACCTGTCGATCTCGAGAGGCGAGATCGTAATAGAATGAGATACTGCTGAGTCAACAATAGCAAACAAGTAAAAAATGCGCCGAAGTTTATTCAGCGCAATGGAGTTTTCTGTACATCGTATAATCAAAGCCACAGGAAATAGATCTATCTTTCGGTGGTCTCGGTATAATGCTGTATGGGCCGCGGCACATTAAACTTCAACAACGGCCCGGTGGTGGCCTATCCTATATCGTGCCAGAAGCACGATTATGGCTAACGTTAATCTTAAATAGAATAAAAACTACTGAGGCTAGAGGGTTGCAGCTTGGTATGTTTGACGATTGGAGGGTGGATGATCAAAATACCAATTTGCAGCCCTCTAGCCTCAGTAGTTTTTAAGGTCTGCGGGCGGAGAGAAAAAGTGCGGACAGAATAAAGTGCGGACGGACAGACAAAGCCGGCACAATTGTTTTCCTTTACAGAAAACTAATATATTATGGTCAGATCAAAAGCTGAAATAAGGTCTTAGAAAGAGGATCAAGCTTCATCTTGTCTCGGACGCTTGAACTTTTTACTTTTTTTTATGATAATGTTGGCTTTTCTCCACGTATTAGTTCTTTTTGCGACGCATAAGTTATGTGAACAGTTCACCTCAACAGCTGCAAGTAAGTTTTTTATATTCACAATAGGCACCGCCAAGTAATAAACACACACACACACACATACGTGTGTGTATCTCGCCTCTGTTGTGATATCAAAGCAAGCGCGTTGCGTCATACCTATATATAAGTGGACTGTATGATGCAAAGGAATTCCATGGAAATATAATTTCTCTAAGAAAAATAAGAAAAATCCCTTGACCCGGCATTACGAAACCTGTCGCTAATTAATGATCTATGAGTCACAGGTGAGAGAGAGAGAGAGAGAGAGAGAGAGAGAGAGAATCTGGTTAAGCATGGAAAAAAGCATTCATATATTTACTGAGTTATTTCTAAAAATATGTCACACTGCTTGATCCATATTATTCTTCTCTCTCTCTCTCTCTCTCTCTCTCTCTCTCTCTCTCTCTCTCTATATATATATATATATATATATATATATATATATATATATATATATATATATATATATATATATATATATATATATATATATATATATATATATATATATATATATTTTATATAACGTCAATTAGAGTGGCAAATAACTGACCCTCATTGATATATGCATCAATCATTTGTTTATTTATATTCACATAGTAATTACGGGGACTATGCCCTTAATGCATGTCTATGAAAATAAATTGGGCGTAAATTTTACATAAGAGCGCCCTTTCGTCTGACGCAAACGCCTACTGTTGCTCTATCAATAGAACCCATCTCTTTTGTGTCATTGCAAGTAAGGTGGGACCAAGGTCACTGTCATTGAGAAAAAGATATGAAAACATTTGTTCATGTTTACCTCGAGTGGAGCCAACTTTTTAATGCGATGCTTGTCTCTGCTGGTTATGGTATGACGTTATTTGTGATTGTATTCATATTTTTCATATTTTTATTCATAATTTTCATGGTCGTGTTGATCCTTATTGACACATCTATATCAGTCATTCATCATTAATCCTTTTTCTAAATCGATGATTATGGGATCTCGTGTGATAAACTTAGAAAAGAAAAAAAAAAGATCTGAAGGTATTCTGGAAAGCATTTCTAAAAAAGTATTTTAATTTTTCCGGATATTGGAGACATTTTCACATAGCCATTATTGACAGGTCTGAAAGGAATAAGTAAAAATTAATTAACATTGATGCCACTTCTTATAACACATCATTAAAATTTCCTGGAAAGAAGTCACTGGGACACTGTGGCAACCAAATTCTGTGAGAGATAAACTAATAATCTATTTTCGGAATGCTGTGTGCTTTTGCACATTATATTTTGTCTTGATTTTCTTCCTTAGTTTGTGTTTTGGATTTTTTCATTTTCAGGAAAAAGTAATTGTATCTTTTACGAATTATTTGTCTTTTTAACCATTAAATTTGTCCTGGTTTCTTAACCTAGTTCGTGTGTTGTCCGGTTTTTCCCGATTAGGGACAAAACTAACAAGTAAAAAATACGCCGAAGTTTCTTCGGCACAATCGCGTTTTCTGCACATCGTATAATCAAGGCCACCGAAAACAGTCCTATCTTTCGGTGGTCTCGGTATAATGCTGTATGAGCCGCGGCCCAGGAAACTTCAACCACAACCCGGTGGTGGCCTGGCCTGTATCGTTCCCAGAAGCACGATTATGGCTAACTTTAACCTTAAAATAAAATAAAAACTACCGAAGCTAGCGGGCTGCAATTTGATATGTTTGATGACTGTAGGGTGGATGACCAACATACTAATTTACATCCCTATAGCCTCAGTAGTTTTTAAGATCTGAGGGCGGAGAGAAAAAGTGCATACAGGAAAAAGTGCGGACGGACAGACAAAGCCGGCGCAATAGTTTTCTTATCAGAAAACTAATAATGTCTTTTGCGAATTATGTGTTTTTACCTATTATCTTTTGTCCTGATTCCCTACGCTAGTTTATGTATTCTCCGATCTGTATCTATTCGGGAAAAGCTAACAATGGCCTTTTTGAACTACGTGTATTTTCACCCATGAAATTTGTCCTGATTTCTTAACTTGATGTATTTTCCTCTTTTTAGAAAAAAAAAAAATAACTATAACGTCTTTTGCGAATTGTGTATTTTTTCCCCTTAAATTTCATCTTGATTTTTTTTACCATACTTTACGTATTTTCTGATTTTTTACGAGTTACATCTGTTTTTGCCTCTTAATTTTGTCCTGATTTCCCATTCTAGTTTGGGTATTTTTTTAATGATAGGAAGAAAAACTAGCTATAACATCTTGTGCGAATTATTCGTGTTTTTATCCCTTTTAATTTGTCATGATTTCCTTCCCTGGTTTGTTGTGTATTTTCCCGTGTCTTTCAGATTTGGGAGAAAACGAATAATGTCTTTTACGAATTCTGGGTGTTTCTGCCTTTTAAATTTGTCTTGATTTTCTACACTACTTCGTGTACTTTCCAATTTTCCCTGATTTTAGTTTTCTGGAGAGAAAACTTTGTCTGTACGTCCGCACTTTTTTCTGCCCGCACTTTTTCTGTCCGTCCTCAGATCTTGAAAACTACTGAGGTTAGAGGGCTGCAAATTTGTATGTTGATCACCAACCATCCAATCATCAAACATATCAAAGTGCAGCCCTCTAGTCTCAGCAGTTTTTATTTTATTTAAGGTTAAAATTAGGCATAATCGTATATCTGACAACGATAAAGAATAGGTCACCACCAGCCCGTGGTTCAAGTTTCACGGGCCGCGGCTTATGCAGCATTATACCGAGACCACCGAAAGATAGATCTTTTTTCGGTGGCCTTGATTATGCGCTGTACAGAAAAGCATCTTTTACTTATTCATTTTGAGAACAAACACCGAACGTACGATTTTAGTCGTCCACAGCACCTCCATACTCGAACTGAATATAGAATTTAGGCCAAAGACCAAGCGCTGGGACCTATGAGGTCATTCAGCGCCGAAGCGGAAGTTGACAGTAAAAGGTTTGAAAGGCGTAACAGGAGGAAAACCTCAAAGCAGTTGCTCTATGAATCAATTGTTAGGAGAGGGTAGAAAGCAAGATGGAAGAAAAAGCATATGAGAGGAGGTGCAGTAATAGAAACGAAAGGGGTTGCAGCTAGGGGCCGAAGGCACGCCGCAAAGATCCTAAAGTAACGCCTGCAGTGCATCGCACGAGGTGCACTGACGGCACTAACCCAGCTTCTACGGGGCCCTCCATACTCGGAGCTGCCTTGAAAACATCTGCTCTGAAGCTGTGCTTGCTCCCTTGACAACATCAACATCAAGCAAGAGAGGTCTGTAATGGGTTCCTGGGAAATGCACCCAAGGTTAACCTTCCACGGCCAGGATCCATTCTGGGAAATGAGAGCGGAAAATGAACGCGGTCATTTCGAGTTCCTGCCTAAACTGGATAGTCCAGTAGGAGTTTCGGGGCTTCCCGAGTGCAAACAGAAAGAATTTCGCCTTCGATGTTTTAATCCTTGTTTTATGTTTTCGTTTATTTTATTTATTTATTTTTTTTTAGAGTTTGGCTTTAATTTCCTGTTTCCTATTCCTTGTTTATGTTGTTTTATTGTATTTGTAGAAATTCGCTTTCATTACCTATTCCTTGTTTATGCTGTTTATTGTATTTGTAGAAATTCGCTTTCAGTTCCTATTCCTTCTTTATGTTGTTTATTGTACTTGTAGAAATTAGCTTTCATTTCCTATTCCTTGTTTATATTGTTTTATTGTATTTGTAGAAATTCGCTTTAATTTCTTATTCCTTCTTCATGTTGTTTATTGTACTTGCAGAAATTCGCTTTCATTTCCTATTCCTTCTTCATGTTGTTTAATGTACTTGTAGAAATTCGCTTTCATTTCTTATTCCTTGTTTATATTGTTTATTGTATTTGTAGAAATTCGCTTTCATTTCCTATTCCTTCTTCATGTTGTTTAATGTACTTGTTTGTTTTCATTTCTTATTCCTTGTTTATATTGTTTATTGTATTTGTAGAAATTCGCTTTCATTTCCTATTCCTTCTTCATGTTGTTTAATGTACTTGTAGAAATTCGCTTTCATTTCCTATTCCTTGTTTATTTCTGTTTATTGTATTTGTAGAAATTCGCTTTCATTTCCTATTCCTTCTTCATGTTGTTTAATGTACTTGTAGAAATTCGCTTTCATTTCTTATTCCTTGTTTATATTGTTTATTGTATTTGTAGAAATTCGCTTTCATTTCCTGTTTCCTATTCCTTGTTTATGTTTTTTATTGTATTTGTATAAATTCGCTTTTATTTCCTATTCCTTGTTTATGTTGTTTATTGTACTTGTAGAAATTCGCTTTTATTTCCTATTCCTTGTTTATGTTGTTTATTGTACTTGTAGAAATTCGCTTTCATTTCTTATTCCTTGTTTATGTTTTTATTGTATTTGTTCTTTTATTTCCTATTCCTTTTTATGTTGTTTATTGTATTTTAGAAATTGTTTATTCCTTGTTTATGTTGTTTATTGTACTTGTAGAAATTCGCTTTCATTTCTTATTCCTTGTTTATGTTTTTATTGTATTTGTATAAATTCTTTATTATTCCTTGTTTATGTTGTTTATTGTACTTGTAGAAATTCGCTTTCATTTCCTATTCCTTGTTTCCTGTTTATTGTATATTGTTTATTCCTTCTTTGTTGTTTATTGTACTTGTAGAAATTAGCTTTCATTTCCTATTCCTTGTTTATATTGTTTTATTGTATTTGTAGAAATTCGCTTTAATTTCTTATTCCTTCTTCATGTTGTTTATTCCTTTAGAAATTGTTTATTATTCCTTGTTTATGCTGTTTATTGTATTTGTAGAAATTCGCTTTCAGTTCCTATTCCTTCTTTATGTTGTTTATTGTACTTGTAGAAATTAGCTTTCATTTCCTATTCCTTGTTTATATTGTTTTATTGTATTTGTTTAATTGCTTTAATTTTTATTGTATGTTGTTTATTGTACTTGTAGAAATTCGCTTTCATTTCCTATTCCTTCTTCATGTTGTTTAATGTACTTTATTGCTTTCATTTCCTATTCCTTGTTTATATTGTTTATTGTATTTGTAGAAATTCTTTCATTTCCTGTTTCCTATTCCTTTGTTTATGTTTTTATTGTATTGCTTTTATTTCCTATTCCTTGTTTATGTTGTTTATTGTACTTGTAGAAATTCGCTTTCATTTCCTTGTTTATATTGTTTATTGTATTTGTAGAAATTCGCTTTCATTTCCTATTCCTTGTTTATGTTGTTTATTGTTATATGTAGAAATTCCCTTTCATTTCCTATTCCTTGTTTACGCCCTTTTTTGGTTTATTTATTGTATTCGGAGAATTTCACTTTCATTTCCTGTTCCTTGTTTGTGTTAATATCATTGTGTTTGAGTCATTTATCATTTTTACTTGCCTGTTTTGTATCTAAACACTGACTCACCACCTGGAATTGAACTGACCTGAAACGAACTGAAAATAGAATTTAGGCCAAAGGCCAAGCGCTGGGACCCATGAGGTCATTTAGCGCTGAAAGGGAAATTGGGAGTAAAAGGTTTGTACGGTGTAACAGGAGGAAAATTTTTTGCAGTTGCACTATGAAATAATCGTTGGGAGAGGATGGATAGCAAGATGGAAGAAAGGTAATATGAATGGAGGTACAGTAAAATGAATGAAAGGGGTTGCAGCTAGAGGTCGAAGGGACACTGCAAAGAACCTTTAGTAATGCCTACAGTGGACCCTATTGAACCATGATTTTACATTTTCACTTTTTATTACGAGTTTTCATTTATATTTTTACTCGCTTCTTATAAATCAAAATATTGAAGTCAACAGTATTATCAAAATTATGACTTTCATGCTACAGTCAATAATTTGAACTATAATTTCCTATTTTTGCTTTGCACGAAAATTATGGCATTCATAAACATTATACTTCACGAGCCATCAATATTATTATTTTGTGCAGTTAAAGTAGGCCTATTTTTGTAAATTACATGTCCTGAAATTCTCATAAACAACTGTACCTAGTTTTCTTTTAGAAAGTATTTTATTTAACCAGTGAAACGTTATATTTTTATCTTCACAGCATTACAAAGCAAAAAAAAAATTATTCAAAAGCTGTATTCCGCAATTTGGTTAGCTGTAAATCAGTTCGTGTTCCGGGAAATCGTTTAGTTGCAATTTATGGCGAATAGTTCACAAACTAAAATTACATTGGATTTTTAGAGACCGCCCTTTTAAAATAACGTCATAATCCCTGCTGCATTGACTTTGGTTTAAGTGCCATTCTCATAATTGTAAATATAACTCATATGTATAAAATAATAATAATAATAATAATAATAATAATAATAATAATAATAATAATAATAATAATAATAATAATAATAATAATGCAAATCTTCTTCACAATCCCGTGAATATGTTTATAAAATACAAAATCCACATTTATGTAAATTACTGTATTTACAAATAAAATAAATTCCAGAAATGACAGGAGCTTTAATAACAGGAGGGGAGAGAGCCTGCTTTACAAAAATGATAATTAGGTAATTCCCTCGTTCTCGATCTCCAAACCAGCCAACCGTCGCGATCTCCTCAGGTGACTGCCTCCACGGTTGTTTACAGCCTCCTCTTCTCAAACCAGCATAGGCGCCTGCACCGGAGTCAGCTGTTTGCAACTCCGTTACCTGGGCGGGAGAGGCAGAGATAGCGGCAGTATCAGGGTGACTTGTGGTTTACAAGGATTTCTATAATTAAAATTTTTGATATAAGTAGAACAAATAAGTCTGTTGATAAAACTATCTTCTGTTGTAAACGACTTATTACCTTCCATCGAGTTCCCCATGTTGATGACGGCCCCCTCGACTAATCTTCTCTCATTGACATTATAGTTCTTGTAAAGCAATTTAGACCCTTCCCAGTTGATTCTGTGGTCGCATTCCCAGCTATGTTTGACTAGCACGTTATTGCTGGACATTGATTGATATGCCCTTTGATGTTCATTAATGCGGATTTGCATACAGGTCTATCCGGTTCAGGTTTTGTTCCTAAATTCTACAAGATTCCCCTTTAATAATTAAGATTACAGCCTTTTCCTAATTGTGGTCAAAAGTTTGAACAAAACTGAAGAAGCTGAAGAAAGCTCACCTGAATTTATTTTATTTGAAGATAGATTTATCATTTTTATAAATGTGGGTGTAGTTGAAATACCTTGCGGGGTTGTAAATCCTTAATTATTACGGGGAATCTGGTGAATTTTTAGTATTTTAATATAATAATTATATTACTCGATTAATTATTAATTGAGCTAATGATGATAATTACACACAATAAGAAGGGACATTCATTGCAGAAAAAGTCTGGAACTGAAAATATTTTAGATCTTCTTAGTAAAACCTCCTTTGAAGTATTTTAATAGATTATAATGAAATAATTGAGCTAATGATGATAATTTGTATCTAATCTATCTGTATCTCTCTCTGTGTGTGTGTGTATATGTATGTATGTATGTATGTATGTATGTATGTATGTATGTATGTATGTATGTATGTATATATATATATATATATATATATATATATATATATATATATATATATATATATATAAATATATATATATATATATATATATATATATATATATATATATAATATATATATATATATATATATATATATATATATATATATATATATATATATATATATATATATATATATATATATATATATATATATATAAATATATATATATATATATATATATATATATATATATATATATATATATATATATATATATATATATATATATATATATATATATATATATATATATATATATATATATATATGTATATATATATATGTGTGTGTGTGTGTGTGTGTGTGTGTGTGTACACAGAGAGAGAGAGAGGGTCATCTAGAAACGTAGATAAATTCCATTATCTGCACTCTCTCTCTCTCTCTCTCTCTCTCTCTCTCTCATTAGCCAGACGAATGAGTAATGAATAACTAAATTGTTCAAAATTTTTTTTTTATCTTCCTGATAACAACAGGTAAACAAGTCAGGAAAAGAAACCAGTCACAGGATCTCCACGTTTCTCGACCCTATCTGCTTGGGATGGTTCCTTTTGTAAGGAAAAGTCGACTAAGGAAGTCCTTTGTTGACTGGAAAGGGATGGTGCCGGGGGCAGAGC